>NW_027179978.1:37500-42208 GCF_036669925.1 Montipora capricornis | reverse complement strand
CACAACATGAAGTATCACGTGAGATTCGGCCGCGAATTATAAGTAACCGCCTTACATGCTGAACACAGCGAGTTTCGACCCGTGGTACAGGTCTCTTTTCCCGTACTCGTCAGGCCAGCGAACGCAAAAGAAAAGTGACCTCTGCTAGCAGGACAGGGAATTTAAAGTTGAGCGAAACACACAAAGTTCAGTTTAAAAAAGAGGAATTAATTTTTTTTCATACATATTTCCCCGGTAGCCTGTGTACTGCACCCCGCTCTCCGAAAAAAAAGGGAAAGGAGCGTCTGTGATTTACCGTTGTAATCCAATCTCGTTCCCAGAGGCCGCGATCCTTTTGGTCAGCGACGGGGATCGGGACCTCCGGCCAGGGTAGTACTTCATGTATCCCTTATTATTATGTATTTAAATAATAGGTATTTACAGTGGAATTCGTCCACAGAAAGCCAGAGAGACAACTTCAATCGTGAACCGCCATGTTTACAATAGAGCATTTTAGGCGTCCCAGTCTGCATGAAACCATCTCTCGCCTCTGTCTGAGACAAGACCAGACAGGCACGGTTCTTACGTTGCGTTTATGCCTATAAAATCAACTGAAATGTCAATTGCTGGTAAAAAAAAATGAAAAAAAAAAAAGCATGTTAACTTTTTATCGAAGAGCCAGAACATTTGCGCATGCGCTGACGGAATGTTAGAACAAGAGAGAAAACGCAGTACCTCCAACACCGGCGCTGGAGTGTCGTACCAAACGAGTCATCCCGGGATTTCGCCCCAAGCGATCGCTTTTGGACGCAGTTGGCCCTTCGCTGCTTTCTGCTACTGACCTTGCCTCCCGATACGGCATTGAGGGAGAAATATGTAGGCCCCTAAACCATATGTGACAAATCCCACGCCTACTCACAGCTCCAAACCGCCCTTGTCAATATAGCGTAAGAATTAGATGGCTTATACATTCAAGAGGAAAGTCATTTTATTGTCATATGGTAAGCACTGGAGTCGCAAATTACAAAATATTGAGCATGCGCCCTGCTAAAGGTAACATACATACAGTCATAAGCTTTTTCCGAATAACTACAGGAGCTAATATCCTCGAGACATTACATTTACAGCTAAAATACATAGCATATACAGATACCTACTAAATACATAATATTTAAACATATATTCAGTAAAAGGAAAAGCCGTTGTACAAAATGCGGCCCTGGATTCTCTTTTAAAACCGGTAAACTCGTAGGTACGGATAAAATCAGGTAGCGCATTCCGCAACTTAGCTGATACGCAAGAAAAAGACAACTAAGACCATAACTGGTTGTTCCAGGTTTATTGAGGAACAGAATGTAATTTCCGCGAAAATCAGCATAAGAAGGGGACGGCAGAGAAAACGTATTTTCATATAAGCAGAAAAAACCCTTTTTCAAAAAAAAAGGAAAAAAAAAAACCAAAAAACATACTTTTATTAAGTAATAGGAGGAATTTTTTGAATGCGCTTATTGCATAGAGATGCAGAGCTTGACTTTCGTAGTAAGAGGACAGGTAATCTGCAAATATAATTATCTTTATTCTCTTTTTACATTATTATACCGTTCTTTAACACGAGAATTACTGCGACGCAGAACCTGTCGGACATCCTGACCGTGTTCATCAAAGGTCTTACTATACACCAAGATATCATCCAGGTAGGGAATGCAGACGTTGTCACGTAAGCCGTCTAGACATTCGTTCATACACCTTTGGAAGGCCGCCGATGGATTCATAAGCTCAACCGGTATTCTATTCCACTGATACAATCCCCAGGGGTCACAAATGCAGTAAGGGGGCGAATTTTCCTCTGCCATGAAGCGCTGCTGGTAGGCCTTCCCTTGGTCAGGAACTGTAAACCATTTGTTGCCGCCCAGACCATTTAAGATATCTTGTATTCGGGGAATCGGCTGCCTTTCTGGATGTGTTTTCTTGTTCAATTCTTGATAATCGATACACCGTCGCAGGCTCCCATCTTTTTTTCGAACACAGATCCAATTTCGCTTAATCAGGTCTTCCAAGTACTCTTTCCCTTCCCCAAAGAGTGGCTTGGGGATGGAGATATCGTTCTTCTGTACCGGATTTCAAGCTCCAAATTTTCAACACAGCCAACATCATCGTCGGTTCTTCCAAAGGCACCAGCTTCTTGTCGTAGCACTTCGCGGACAATCAATTTTCATTTTCTTCTAGCTGACTCAAGTCAACTGGTGGCTCCCATTCATCTTGTTTGTGACCTTGATGTACGGTAGCTTCGGAATAAGGTTTCTCCTCTCCGCGAGTGCATATTTGGTCGGGGGGATTTGGAATTGGTAAAACGAACTTAACCATGTGTATTCGACCCAGATCTGTTCTGCGCTTCAGCAAGATGTTTCTGTCTGTATTATTGCTGACCAAGATAGTCACGCGACTGGATGTCCCCGGGGCTATTCTGGTGAGATCCTCACCCAATTCCAGTCCGTCAGGGAGCTCGCTGTCTGTCTTTCTTAGGCTCAAATATCATTGGCATTCCCTCTGGAACGGGCCCGAAGTGAATTTGACACTTAACTTTCGTTGCCTCTCCTTTTGGCAGCATAACATCCCTCTTTCCAACTTCGACAGCTGTGGAACCAGTATCCTGTGATTTTGACTGGATGAGATTGACCAGAGCGCCTACGTGAGTATGATGAACTAAAGGGAATTACTGCTGAATGATGTTACTTACATCTTGAGAGTTTTCACTATGTTGACTGAGAACATCTTCTATAACATTGAAGCCGATGATCGGGTACTCTTGTTCCTTTTGTTCCACCAGTATTGGAACTGTCAGTTCATCAGTAGTTGTGTCGTCTCCAGCCAACTTAAACCTGAACCTCGATTCACCCATCGAATGGAATTTCTGTCCCATTCATTGCTTCCAAATTTAACTCTTCTCCAGCTCCCAACAACTCTTCAACATTTCTTAACACCTCCAGCGGTAAGTAAGTTTGTTGCCACTCCCTTGACGCAACACAGACCTGGGAGCCTGTATCCCATAGTGCCTCCACCTCCTTTCCCTGAATTAGGCATTTTACCATGCACCTCGGTCCTACGAGTTTTTTCAGTCCAGCCTGCTGTCTTGGCGTTACGTG
Organism: Montipora capricornis; assembly: GCF_036669925.1. Taxonomy (NCBI): domain Eukaryota; kingdom Metazoa; phylum Cnidaria; class Anthozoa; order Scleractinia; family Acroporidae; genus Montipora; species Montipora capricornis. The sequence goes on along the minus strand of NW_027179978.1, from coordinate 39,086 downwards.
GCAGGGGAACGTCGTGTTCAAATGATCACCAGCAACTTCAGCTGATTTTAGTTTCTCAAGTTCCTGTATAGCCATGGAAACTGGTCTGTGCACACTTCTGCGTTTTACTTGACATACCTTTGAACAATATTTACTGGTTTTACAAGCTCCGCAGCGTTTGAGTGGTACATCCTCTGTTCCTTGTTTTCCATACTGAACTCAACGGGACTGATTTTCTAGCCCGGTCACACCCTGTCCCATGGGCGTGACCTCTGACCGTTTCCCTGAAATTCTGCAGGAGAGCGTCGGCTAAACTGGGCAGTACACTCGCGCACATAATAGCCACTAGTCCCACACATGGAGCAATGGTTGCAAAGCCAACCATGTCCACTTTGTTGGCAGGTCCTGCACTGTGGAGGTTGTCTCATGGGGGGTAGGGGGGGGGGGGGTTGGAGCTTGGGAAGGGGCCCGAATTCTCTCTTTGACAGCAGCCACTTCTGCCTTAAGCTCCCTTAGTTCTTTCATAAGGGCTTGTCCCACCTCAGTATTCTATTTTGCCTGCTTGTCCCCTCCTTCTTGAACAGCATTCACCTTGGGGTTTAACTGTGAACCAAATTTCTGTGATCGCTCCATTTCGTTACTGAAACACACATTGAGTTTTTCGAATAGCTCTTCATCGCTCATAGTTTCCTTCTCCAGGTAAGGCTTCATTTCGATCTTAATATTCTCATTTTGCAGGCCAAGCGAAAAACTATGGACAAACATGCCATGTACTAAAGTAGGTTCATGTTTCAGTTCCGAATCACTTTCTTGAGATGCAAACAAGATTTCTTGTTTCAAATCGAGAAGGCGAATCAAGAACTCTTGAGGTTTTCCCTTTGGCTGCTGGACAGTTTAGCTCAACTGATGGTATAGTTCAGTTGCTGTTCTCTCCTGATAATGCGAACGCATAATTCTCCTCAATTAGGCCAGTGCTAAGTCCGCCTTACCCTCCAAATAACTTCTTAGACTTAACGCCGGATTTATTGCTTTTACTACAGCTTTCTAAATTTCATCCTCTGTATAATCATTCTTCAACCCATTCTCAATTTGATGTACTAGCGAGGAAAAACTCAATCGATCCTTCTGCGACACGTCGCCAATCTGGCCCGAAATCTTGAAGCCACGTTTGAATTTTGAAATTGATACTGTGGGTTTTTGCTCTACTTTGACGGTCGCCTTAATGTTTTCAGGGGCCTCCAGCATTTCCGTTTTCTCTTTCGGTACACTTCCTTTTTCCTGCGTGCTTAGAGACGACGATAACCCTTTAAGCTTCTCATAATCTAGTTACTCCATTTCAAGATATTTATTTAAAGCTCGAATAAAGACCAACCTTCCCTTGCTCTCAGGCGGCAAAGTAATTTTCAGCCCACTACAAACTTCTTTAAGGCTTTCCTCGCTCAAGGTACACAACGCGACATGAATTTCGATCTGTAGACTCTCGATATCCGCGATACTGCAAACAAATAAATATTTCGTACTCAACAATAGTACAATCAGCCGTCCACAATAGAAATGCTACACTTCACGTCGCAATTAGTCCGGCGTCTACCATAACCAACTCGCGC
>NW_027179978.1:20000-32500 GCF_036669925.1 Montipora capricornis | reverse complement strand
TTGAAACCGGACTGTCAACTCTTAATATTTCACGCGCGAAAAGAGCTTTTTACATCGAGGTTTTCGATATAACGAACCCTTGATTTAACCCAAAATTTTGGCCGGTCCCCAGCGACTTCGTTAAATCGAGGTTCCACTGTAGCTACAATCTTGGACAGAATAAAATGGAACAGAAATGCCCCCTCTCCCCCAAATGAAGGATGAAGGTGCGTGAAGGCCAAAACGCGCCATTTTCCCATCACTGATTTTGGGGGGAGGGGTGGTCTCAATGTTCATTTAATTACTGGGTTGCCTTATAAGGCAAACCCAGTCGAGGTCTTCGTTTAGTTTGTTTGTTTTCTTTTTTTTAGTTTTTTTTTTTTTTCCGTGTCGGTAAAAGTCTTGCCTGTCACTCCCCTGGTAAGTGGTGTCTTTGTGTATAGAGCCTTCTGGGCGTATTTTCTTAGGATCGAGAGGGTAGTGGAACTGCGTAGATTTCTCTGGTGGGCACAGTAGAATCATTAACTTAGCCTGCAATGGCGTCGAAAGTCATGCAACGCGAATGGCGTTTTAGTGGATCCTTAAACAAAATATACCCTTATGGAGCTCAATAATGGAAAGTCAGTTGGATAAACTAGGTATGAATCTCAAAAGCGACGAGTACTGGACCTCGACAACAACCTATCGCCCGTCGAGACGAAATCAAAGTGAGCAGTATTTACCTGAAGTACATGGTAATTTGACACAATTGAGTTTCTTGTCTTCACGCACGCAATGAAATAGGAAGACGTTTTCGCCTCTAAGAGCAAATATGTTGTTTGTTTCAATATTTCCCTGGAAAAGGATTCTGTGGAAAAGAATCCTGGAAAAGGATTCTGTGGTATTTTCTGCCTTTGTGAATTATAATATCATGTTGTGTATTGAATTTTCGAGCTTAAGGTTGAAATGTGATATGGGGGAAGTTTTTTAGTATTGCTCTGTAAGCAGGAAGGGTTCACAGGCCTGTTGGAAGCGTGCTTGAGTTTCAACAAAATGAGCCCCAAAATCAGTGAAAACTTGTGACGCAGATGAATAATAAAGTAGCTGCTATTTCCAAAATGATGGAATTACCTGGTGATAAATAACGTCGTACGTGTCTTGTAGAGTAAATTTTGACTTTGCATAAATAAGAGATGGCCGATTGTGATCAATGTTTTGACTTCGCTCATTTCATTGTCAAACTTTATAACACTTGACAGAAAAAGAAACTTACAAAAACCCGGCATCTTGCCATCATTTGACACAGAGACAGGGCTTGAAAACGGCTGGACATGCGCACTAAGACTCAGGCTTCCTCCCGCCATTCGATTTTCAAAATGGCGGACGACGAATGCAGATTTGACACGTCATTGTAACGGCCATTTCCAACGTCCAAAGTGAATGAAAGGCACAACTGTTCAGTGCTGCCGTTTTGATCATGATGGCAGACATCGGAACGGTGATTTCATAACTATCAAGCAATCGGCACAGCTCTCTTGAAGAGAATCTTTTACCGTTTCAGAATTTGCTCAAGGTACAGTTTTGCCGTGAACTAAGGGCGTTTCGATTTCTCTAAGGTTTTGAAAAGCATTTTTGGATAGGTTATTTGTTACTGTGACACATATCAAAAATGACTTTTGATTCGTTTTGATGAAATTTTTAAATTCCTTGTTGTTCATGGACTTCAATGACATTTCATACGGAACAAACGGAGGAGCCATTCGTGAGTTGAAAACACTTTCGTCTCTGTTGTTGTTGTTGTCTTCGTCTCTTATTCAGTCACTGATAAGACTTTAAAGTATGCCTGGAGTTCAAAGAGTCGTTTATCATTCAATTCGTGGGCAGATTAGAGTCTGCGGCTAAAATGAAGGTTATGTTTCGTCTAGTTAGCAATGGTACATAAAACCTGAAGTTAATAAACTGCTTTAGTGTGTTTGAAATCTTGTGTCGTGTCTTTCTATTTTAGACCACCTTTACACGATTCTTGCTCAACGACTGCCCTTTCGGCCAAGGATTTTTCTCGCAAAAATCCGCGGCTGACCGGCGTCGCCTCCTCGGCTGTTTAGTTTATGTTTTGTTGTTGCAAGTTTGTTAGGGGTTTTAAACTTTTTTCTCTTCATGATGTATTATGTTAACGTAACCTCAGAAACTGCTCGTTTTCCACCTGTTGCGGGAACCTATTATTTTCTATTCCCTGGATAGCGCTCATACCTGTCCATCAGCCAAACTTCGGACTGTGGAGATCTGAGGAAAAGAATTGAGGTGCCGGAAAAGGAAAGGAAAGTGACAAAGAATGAGAGAGTAGGCTGCTAACAAAAATTTCGATCTATCCATCTAAATAGATACACAAATATATTTGCACATTGTCATTGATCTAATAACAAAAACAAATTGAAGCACAAGAAATTTCCAAAAAATCTTGCTGCACAAATTGCCACCCAATTACAAATGAGGCTCTCCTTTTATTTCACATGCAACAGTCATTTCTCAGCAAAAGGCTCAACTTCAGGAGAAAAATGAGGAACTCAAGGATGAAACTAAAATCATTCAGAGAAAAATAAAAGATAAACAGTTTAGTCCCTCTGAAATGTTGCACACACCCAGACCCATCTCGCCAAATAAATGAAAATACCTTCAGCACAGTCAACCATTTAAATCCATTAATATATCAATATGCACATTCTCCACACTGTTCTCCAGACATTTCCTATGGTACATACATGTATGAGGAGAATAATTTATTTCACAATCAAGTCCTTTTTCACTTGTAGATCATTTCCCATTTTCTCAAGAACCTTCATGTTTGATCAGTTAAGAGACATTAACATAAGGAGAAATAAAATATTGGTAACTCTTAGGGGTTAAAGGGCTGAACATTCACTAAAACCTACACCTATCAGGGTGGATTCATAACTGCATGCCATTCTGAGTTACCAGGGACACTGCCACATCTTAGGTTCTTTTAAAACAATGATAACAAATCAGCCTTGTCATCAAATTAAGTAATAAGAAATGTAAACAGAGTACATGAACATTTGCCACATAAAAAACTATGTATACAATAAAAAATTCAATGAGCTTGAACTCTTCAGTACCTACATGTATAACATTTTTGCATTAATTTTACTATGAAAATGAAACAAGTGAAACCTCTTCTTATCTGCCCCATTTTGAAATCATTTTTCAAAAAGGGAAACCACCTTTAGCACACTTTTCCAGCAATTTCACAAGGCCCTCACCAGACACTAAGCAGATGGAGAAAATCTATGTCCCTTCCAAGATGGAAAGCTTATGTGAGGAGCTAGCCTGCGAATGCAGATTTATGGAACTACATCTGCGTTCGCAAGCCAGCGAGGAGCATGCACCAGGAATGTTTGAAGATATTTTGATGCTAAATTTAACAACGAAAAGAGAACCCCCTCACAAAAAAGAAGAAAGCTTCAAAAGTCAAGGGTTGTAGCAGTTCTGCAGAACTTGAGTTTCTTTCGAACCAGGTAGTTAACTAAAAATGTTCAAACATTTAAAAAAATGAAGTTCTGTGATGCATTTATGAAATTTTACTCTACGAATAGGAAACCAAAATTAATTTAAAGGGCATATAGGTGAAAAGACTCTGGCGGGCAGTATATGTAAATATGAGTCAACTAAATGCTTGATAACAAAAAACAGGGTCATATGAAATGTAAATTGAACAATAGACATTTGTCATTAAGAACAAATTCTAATAAAATGTTGGTCTGTTCAACAGAAAAATAACAGACTACAAAAGGCCAATGGTCTTAATTTAACCCACTGGCTCCCAGGGGTTCCCCATTGACGAGTAAAATGGTCTGGCGTTAGACAGAGTAAAATACTCTGGCATTAGACAGAGTAAGATACTAAGTCTGGCCAGCTTAGGCCGGTTTGGGCATCAAAGTGTTAAAGTTTGGTGGAGCTTAATTTTACAATTCCCTTATGGCTGGACAAGTGATGTGGTATCTTGTTTACCCAAATTCATTTCATAACTACCGGTACTAAACTGAACTTGCCAAAAAAAAACCAAATGGAAATTGGTAAAATACTAAGGGAAGCAACTGAGGCATACATTCCAAAATATACTACACAACAATAAAAATTGAATAACATTCAGTTACAAGTATATGTAATGCAAGGGATAAGCATGTGTTAACCAGGTTACTGAGAAAGTTACAGTCAAAACAGCTCAAGCATTCCTCTGGTATGAGCAGATTCATGAGTTCATTATTGCAAATTTTATATCGGTAACCATTTTGAATAATCTGTTTGTCAAATGAATAGTGCAAAATTCAACTCAATCCTCAGTTGAAAACTCGAATTTTGATTGGAATATTGCTGGCTCCCAGTGCCAGGCTGCCGTGGGAATTTCACAGGTTTACTGATTTGCATAATCTTCCAAACAACTGTCATTTCACTCTAGCAACATTACCGTAATCTTACCAGTATCCTCAAACTTGAGACACCATGTTTTTAAACTAACGATTGGATAGAGAAATTAATTTTAAAATAAAGGCAACTCACGCTTGTTACGACCTTGGCAGATTATGCAAATTGCTACACCTGTCAAATTCTCACGCTGGCCTGGCACCGGAAGCAAGCAATAATCCAATCAAAATTCAAGTTTTGACCTGAGGCTTGATTGAGTTTTGCATCACTCATCCGAAAACCAGATTGTTGAAATAATTCCTGAAATCAAATCTGCAATAATGAACCCATTAATCTGCTCATCAGAGGAACGCTTGAGCTGGTTTGACTGCAAAGTGAAGGGATTGTGTGCATGTTGTTGTATATCAGTTAATCTTCTAATCTTGTATATGGGGGAGATTGTGATGCTGAATATATTTTTACACAATGTTATTGGCTGCTCTACGTGGGGAAAAAAACATTTATCATGCTCATCGAGGACGACATCCACTTCATCCATGCACAACAACACCCATGTACCACAACTACTGCCTGGCACATGTGCACTGGTCTCATGGACAGCCATCTGTTTTAGCCATCACATGACCAGCAGAATGTCAAAAATTCCATCGTGTTGTCCCTGTCGTGTCCAAAACTGGTACAATCAAACAGTATAGAGGAGGAGTGTCAATTGAAGCTATACTGGAGCACTTACATTAAGAACCACATTAATCAATTTTTGAATTAACATACATGGCCACATCGTCCCCAGAGTACAAAACAATTAAAATGACTGATACCAAGAAAAGTTGCGAAAATCTGAGGTATAAAAAAGAGAAAGCAACAATAACCACATAATTTAATGATATGAAAATATCGTTTATTCTCATATACTTTAGCTACAGTGTAGAAGATACAACGTGCACATTTAATTGTAAATGTCCAAATTATCGAGTACTGCAATAAAATGCTTAGATAAGTGAAGTCCTACAGAACAGAAACATGCAGAATGTGGCAGTAGTAAACAATGACATACATGTGCCTCAATTTTTATTTCTACAAATTACACCGACTGTAAGCTGTCCGTGAAGCCTCGAGGTTTTTAATGCAGGGAAATTAGGAAAAATCAAAGTGACTTCATGAATCAAAATTCAACAATATTAGCAGGCGCTAACTATAATCATTTAACCAAGAAAAACTTTACAATAAATATTTGTTTTAGATACCTTGCAGATGAGGATGAACGAAGCGATAGTGACGATGATCAAGATGATGACAAAAATCAAGAAGATGAAACAAACAAAGGAGGAGATAATGATTTTGTCGAAAGACAGCTCGTATCTATCACTGACAATTCAATGAGCTACTGCATTTTGAAACAACGAAAAATTCAAATGCGACCAATCCATTCCTTCATGATGGAAAAGACTTCTCTGATCTTCATAACAAATGGCTTTTCTAAAAACCACTCAAATATTAAAAGGTCACAACCAACAATCGCAACCATGGTTGTTTACACAGAATACGTGTTGTCCTCATATCCATCTGTTCACTAAATAGCCCAAAACTATGTTCTAAGTATCAGGATCTACAACGGTAGCCTCGCAGCTCCTACAAGGTCTCACCTGATATCTACAACATGATAAATTTCGACCCAGGCACAGTAGAATTTTTCGTAAATGCTCATGCATTCCGCAGAAACACAACAGTGAACGCCATGGAAAGATCATGAATTCTAAACTGAACGCATGCGCATTTCATGAGAGGGACATTTTTTACGTCATAACCTCTCGACCAATCAGCCGTTTTTAAGCCCTGTCTGACACAGATGCTTCACTGTTTGGCGAGTAAACATACAGCGGTAACTTAATCAAGGCGCCCGCTGAATTCCGGCCATGTCACTTTCGATTTTGCAATTTACTTGAACGTAGCAAAAATCTCCCAAAATGTTTGTCGCCGATCGTAACTTTTTATATTCTATATTCACGGTTCAAAATTAATGTTGTTTTGATGTCGTAAATATTTTATTCTCGATCGACCGTCCGGGAAACTTCCTTCTGCTCTTTCTGAAAACTGTGTATCAATAGTTATTTGCTTTTTCATCAATATTTGTTTTGCATAAAGCAAGCTAACAAGATCCGTACCTTGCTGAGTTCGCATTTGTTAGAGTTAATAGTATTTTCGGTCCGATGCTTCTGTTTTAAGAGGGGTAACATTATTTTGGTCTCCCATCCAAACACTAACCCCGCCCGGTAGGGCTTAACTTCAGTGAATTTTAGTATTAGAAATCCATCAGATGCTCTGAGGGCACACTTGTGGTAAAACGAAGTTGTGAGGGAACTTGAAAATTATCAACATGTCAGCCCAGAAGCCAATGTTTCTCGCTTCTTTTATTTGTTATTCTTCAGAGAATGGAATGCTGTATTTCAATACCACACAATTCAGTGCCTTCTAATTTTCTGTAGCACGTACCACAGGCAACCCAGTGTATGCTTCACAGAAGCATCTCGTTTGTCCAAGATTGTAGCTGGGCACATGTGTTACCTTTGAAGAATTGCGAAAATTCGATTTTTGCCGGTATTTCAGATTTGATTGACATAGCGGCCAAAGAAAAACATAAAAATGTTATTTTAAGGCCATTAGACAAGATATGATCTTCTTCGAGGCAGGGCATCGGCTTTTTTGATCTTTAGGTCCTTCGGACATGGTTATGTCTCGATTACGGGGCCTACGACCGTACTGAAGACCTCGGGCACCTAAGCCTCAAAACATTTCCTTACAATGCTAGGCCAAAGTTGAGAAGCAAGGTATCTTTATGTGCCACTTGCTCTTTCTTAACAGAAATGGATACTGCTTTGATTCAAATCCTTTCTCTTCATGAGAGATCGTTGGTTAGCATCATCGATCATGGTTACCATTTACATTTCAAGGAAGAATATTCCTTGTCATACTATCGTTGGTTTGTGCCCTCCCATAAGCACAGGCGGTCCTTCGAAAAATGTATGTATCTCGGCGGGCTTTGGTTTTGCGAGACCTACCCTACCCTACCTCTCTATTTCTTTTTGGGGGGAGGGGAGTTTATTTTTATAGTCAACTTTAACTCGAAGCGCAACTCGAAGTCCACTCGAATTCCAACTCGAACCCTTAATCGAAGTCCAACTCGAAGTCCAACTCGAACTCGAACTCGAACTCGATGGTTCGGGTTTCCCGTCGCGACAAAAGGGTCGCACTTGTCGCAGGCACGCGATGACAGATTTTATGTCCAATGTAAACACCAAAAGCGTTAGTGCGACCCCTGCCTTGGTTGCTGAGAGTGTTAGCATCACGTTTGCAGAATTTTTCAAGCTCTTTGACCAATCATAGCTAGCCAAGAGCATATATGCAAACGCCAGTTTTTGAGAGAGCTAAGAGAAAGTTGGCTGCCGGCAACGGCAGAGTGCTGAAGTTCCATGCCAGAATAAAGAATTTCAAACTCTGAAGCTGTGTCTAAAAAATCTGTCCCGTAACAGCCGTCATAGTTGTCACTTTTAGTCCTGTTATTGATGTATAGATTACCATTTGTGTAAGAAAACAGCTTGCTTGGGTGAGAAAGCGTGGTCCATTTTTGTAGGTTTTACTCAAACTGTTCGGGAATATCCACATTCAAAATTAAACACTCGAAACTTGGACTGTATATCCTTCTTTTATTCCCAACAATAATCAACGTTCGCTCACACCGTACATACATTCCAACTCTCAACAACTCTTTCCTGTTTTGGCATTTAAAGGTATAAGATATCTATTATTCGGATATGATAAGTACATGTCATATTTCGTATCTCCTAAAAACACATGGCGCTCGTTACGTTCAAAAGCAATTAACTGAAAGCAATTAACTTATCAAAATGCATCTTTATCTCTTTAAAATTCAAAGTTTCTATCATCTTTAAATACAAATACCGGCTAAGTTAAACGTTATATATATATTTCGCCTTTATATTTATTTATTTATTTATTTATATGTATTTTATAATCATTCGGTACACAGCTTCAATGCAAATAAGTGTCAACTTTTTGAATTCTGTGTATAATAAAGTTATTATTAGGGCCGTTGTTTTTCGTTACGTAACGCGGTATGTTTCCCAACGCAAACGAGCAGAATTTTCTCCACCAATAAAATTTGTCTGCTTTGCTGGAACCTGTTAAAATGATAGTTAGGTTCTGTTTGGCATATTACTGAAGTAACAATAGGTGACATCACAAGAAACATCGCTATATCATTAGTTGTGAGGAGTTTCGAGCACACGCACTCGGAGCCCACATTCAGATGTTACACTGTTCCACCGTTCCCACAATTCCATAATGCACGATGCCGTGTGACCAGCCAGAAGCTGCTTGGCATCGTTCTGACATACTTGAGGTGGGTCTTCGTTTTAGACCACAGGGTCTTCGTTTTAGATCAGAGGGTCTTCGTTTTAGATCAGCGGTTCTTCGTTTTAGATCAGAGGGTCTTCGTTTTAGATCAGAGGGTCTTCGTTTTAGTTCAGTGGGTCTTCGCGTTAGACCACAGGGTCTTCGTTTTAGATCACAGGCTCTTCGTTTTAAAACAGTGGGTCTTCGTTATAGATCACAGGGTCTTCATTTTAGATCAGTGGGTCTTCGTTTTAGGTCATAGGGTCTTAGGTCTTCGTTTTTGGGTCTTCGTTTTAGAAACACACGCAGTTTCAGTTTCTATCAGTTTATCCAACAATTTAATTAACTCAAATTTAGCTAGGCTGAAGTGTGTACCGCAAGTATTTACCACAAGCTTTTCCGCCTTTTTTGCTGAAAGTGTTAGGATCAGGTTTGTATAATTTTCCAAGCTGTTTGGCCAATCACAGCTAATCAAGAGCATATATAAACGCCAGTTTTTAAGAGAGCTAAGAGAGAGTTGGCTGCCGGCAACGGCAGAGTGCTGAGGTTCCATACCAGAATAAAGAAGTTAAAACTCTGAAGCTGTATCTACAAAATCTGTCCCGTGACAGCTGTCATAGTTGTCGCTTTTAGTCATGTTATATAGATTACCATTTGTCTAAAAAACAGCTTGCTTGGGTGAGAAAGCAAATGGGGGTGGCCTTTCGAGGTGGTCCATTTTTTCTAGGTTTTACCCAAACGAGCAGAATTTTCTCCTCCAATAAAATTTGTCTACTTTGCTGGAACCTGTTAAAATGATAATTAGGTTCTGGTTGGCATATTAATGTAGTAACAATGGGTGACGTCACAAGAAACATTGTGAGGAGTGTCGAGCACACACACTCAGAGCCCACATTCAGATGTTCCACTGTTCCACCGTTCCTACAATTCCATAACACACAATGTCGTCTAACCAGCCATAATCTGCTTGGCATCGTTCTGACATTTTTGAGGAGGGCCTTCGTTTTAGATTAGCGGGTCTTCGTTTTCGATCACAGGGTCTTCGTTTTAGATCACAGGGTCTTCGTTTTAGATCATAGGGTCTTAGGTCTTAGGTCTTTCCTTTTGGGGTCTTCGTTTTAGAAACACCCCTTATCTAACTGTTCTTACAGCGTTGCCCTCCATTTCACCAGTTCAGCTTTACTCTCGGACACCTAACTCCTGGGGGGGGGGGGGGGGGGGGGTAAAGCCGGGGGGGGGGGGAGAGACTCCCATATGAAACAGACGGGGATCCTCGTCGGAAATTTTGAATTTAACCCCTAAAGGAGACCATTTGGGCGTGGCTCAAGCTTTTTGTGACCCCTAAAGGAGACCAATCTGGGCGTGGCTTAAACATATTTTGACCCCTAAAAACAAGTTAAAAAGAAAATTTGACTTCTGTTTCTCTTCGCGTAATTCTGTGTTTCTTCGCGGAACCCTAAACGAGACCTTGGCGGCTTAAAATATTAGCGCTTTCCCCGGAACACCCTAAGCGAGACCAAAATCCAAAATTTACACCCCTAAGCGAGACGACGAGCAGCCCCCACCCCCGGGACATAACTCCCAAGACATGCATCGACGTCTGGCAGGATTCCTGTTAAGAAAGTTCGGTGGCCCACTCGCTTTTTCTTGTTCGACATTCTATCCATCTCGCAAGGACCACGTTTTGCGGAAATCTCAAGGAAAATCTCTGCTGTCCGTTGGTTCAACAAAACTGAGGACTGTATTTTTCCACGTTCTTTTATTTACGGTCCCATGTACAATCTTTCGATCTTTCGATCTCGCAGTCTGCTCTACACTTACAGTATTGTTCCTATTTATCTGCTCTTTCCGGAAGTACAAACCCCTTTATCCGAGATTTTCCGACATTTATCCGAGATTTTCCAAGGGCTTATCTTGCACATTACAAGTCCATTGTTCTTATTTTAACGGAGACTAATGCAATTAAATATCTGTCACACCCTGTATTCATGACACGAACTGTTAACGCTTTCACCCACGTACCGGATATTCCCACCCGATTCTTCCCCATTTGCCGGTTATTCTTTGTTACAATCTTTATCTATCACCTAACCATGGAAGCATATGCTTTACAACACTTCGCGCCAAGAATACTACAGGATTCCTAGACGTTTTCCTACTAAACAGAACGACATTGTTTTCCGCACGCTATCTTGGTTCTTGCGTGTTTTTACAAAACCACGAATTCTGAACAGGAGCAATATGAATTGGGGAAGCCGAGGTCTTAATGAAAGATCTTTAATTTTTTCTAAAGTACAGCACAAATATTTTTTGCAACAAGCGAAGATATGAGCAACGTTAAAATGGTAAGCGCGACAGAAAATGAAGAGATATTTTTACAAAAACGGAAACGGCAAGGATATGGCGATGTTGCCGGAATTTCGGATACCTCTTCGATAAGGTACATTGCAATTGCTTACTTAGTTTTTTGAATCAATAAAACGAAGAGAGAAGTGACATTATTGGCTTATTCAGGTCTTTTCATTCTACAGGTCATGTTATCTCCCTATCTGCAGGTGCGATGAAGCTAGATTTGGGCAATTTCGACATCCTTGCAAACGATTTCTCGAAAAGTTATTTCCAGTCGTCGTTTGCTGAGAGATTTGAGCAGATTCAAGAAGAAGACAACCAAACAGTGGACTGATGAAAGGCCATCACTTTCATCTTCTTAACTGGATTCAGATGTCGGGATGTCGGTGGTTTCACAAGAGGGATTGAAAGATGCTACTAACGAGCCAAGTTCTCACGCTGGCAAACGGAAACCTGGCTTTGAGGACAATGAAAATTCCACAAGACTGAACTGAAAAGGCAAAGGAAGATGGCCACCAAAGTGATGAAACAGATGGGACGTTTATTGAAAAAGTAAAGAGTGTTTTCTATCAGGTATGTTGAACATCGCTGATGTTCCCGCTGCGCTCGCAACGATTGCTCCCTGGTAGTCACCTTCACCGGGTTACTCTGGCCGCGGCTTACATAAGACGCGAACACCCCGTATAAATGGTACAAAATCTACGTTCGCGGCTTTCTCAAGCCGCGGCTTATCCTGGCCTGGGAGTTTATATTCGTATAAACAGTTCCTTTCGCGTATTATGTACGCCGCGACCAGAGTAAGCCGCGGCTTATTTCCTCTCGTATAAACGGCCCTATTATTTTAAGACATAGTCATGAATGTTTTATTTTCAGAAAGCCGACCATTGACGTATTGTCCGTAGCTCTTCCGCATATCTCATAGATAATTCTAACTTCCTCTAAGTAATTTAATGAAATCGCACTCGTTTCGAATGTGACCGAGATTATGTGTTTCGCGAAGACCGTCCAAGTTCTGAGGTATTTAGAGAACCATAAGCGATTTCTTTGTCGTCGGTTTATCTGGCTTTCTGGGCAATACTATGTACTGACAGGCAACGAATACGTGTCAGTTGAAGAACGCTGTGTTACAAATTTAAATTAACGGGCCACTGAAAAACGCAGACTGCAGACTGTGCAGACCGTCTGTAAAATGAAAATTTGGTTAGCCGGCTGAATTAGGCCTAGACTAGATGCTTCTGTGAAGCATACACTGGCTTGCCTGTGATACGTGCTACAGAAAATCAGAAGGCACTGAATTGTGTGGTATTGAAATACAGCATTCCAGTCTCTGAAGAATAACAAAT
>NW_027179978.1:7500-12500 GCF_036669925.1 Montipora capricornis | reverse complement strand
AAATTGCTATCAGCAGCCCATGACTCCATGCTTTGAAGGGTGTTGTTCATTCTGTTGACAGAATCCTTGAGGTCTTTTGGGGGTGCGTGAAGTAACACCGTTGTGTCATCGCCATACTGTTTAAACAGTTTTGCATGTCGTTAGCATAAAGATTAAATATCACCGGCCCCAAGACAGAGCTCTGAGGTACACCAAACAAGACATCTTTCAGGCGTGATTGCTTGTCATTAACTTGTACAAATTGCTGGCGATTTGACAAGTAGCTTAAGCTCCATAGCAAGGCAGACTTAGACAGTCCAGTTGCATGGAGCTTACGAATGACGATGGAATAATCAACCGTATCGAATGCCTTAGAAAAGTCTGCAAATGCAATAAGTGTAAGCTCACCCTTCTTCATGGCTTAAATTATGTCATCGGATTCTTAAAAGGGCGGTAGTAGTTGAGTGAGGTGCCATTTCCTCGTGAGCGGAGTGGTATTTTGTGGCAAAAGTCAGAATTGTGTTACATGTGCGTTTTCATCTCCTAATGTATGACCTCTTTTTGTTGAAGAATCTCAGTTCAGAGAGATGCCTTTTAACACTGCTCTCTGGGTATCCTCTATTTTTTAGGCGTATTTCAAAGTCTCGTGCGTTCTTCAAAACTAGAATGGGAAAAATTTGTTGTTTGAAGCGGTAATGCTTTCCCTTTTATAAACCTTCTTGTTACCCCTGGTGGACATCTGGAACTTCTGCTGTGGGACCTTTTGTAGAGCACAAATATATGTTTTTCACAGATAATAATTCCCGCGTTCAATTTGTTAGCCAAGGCTTACATTTCTTGATGTGTCTTACGATGGTTTTGGCAGCGACCTGTGAAAACTTTTTCTCCTGATTCCTGCAACTCTTTGAGAGATTTCGGAAATTTATGGTCATTTATCTGGATACTGTGAGTCCGATTTACATCAACATTGTTTAGTACTAACTATTCTAACTCTTTTTTAGAAATCAACTTTCCTCCGCTTTTGCTTACCTCACTCATACATTTCCTTTCAGGTAGATCGGAATGTTTGTCTGAGTCTACGCGGGGGGCTCCTGTGACAAAGTCTATTTTTGGTAGTAGTGCAAAGCGCTATCACCAGCCGCAAATTCAAATTTCGTTAAGGATTTCTTAACAAGGTTTTGGAAAGTGTTAGCATTACAAAAGCCCTTAACTAACGCGGAAACATGTGATCTGTCAAAGTAGAAGAATGTTCCGCTCACATCATGATTTAAAAGACTCTTGGGACGAAGTCTACAAGCGCTATTAATACCATAGTTCATTCGTTCAAAGACAAAGCACCCATCGAGAATCCCGGAGCAAAGGAGACAGGTAGGTTTTTAGTAAAGGGTAGTATTATGGTTTATCGCACACTTCATGAAAAAAATTCCATCAAACAATTCTTGGTGCAATTCTTGATCCAACCAAAGGAAGAGAAAGTGAATGAATCACATCCCCTGGATCCGCGAGCGCTTGTAAAAGAATTAAAAAAACAAATTCAGTTTTTAAACAGGACTCTGATGAAAAACTTGAACCTTCGTATCGACTTCATTACTATAGGCGACTTTCAAAACGAATTCGATGTTAAGTGGCAGGGTATTCCGCAGATAAGCTATACTTTTTTCTATTTTTTCCTTTTCTGTCTGCACTTTTAGCGGAAAGAATTTTAGTCTTACTGATTTTAGTCTTTAAAAAGCTGTATTTGTGAAAGAGCTATTGTTGTGTTGTTGTAATAGGGTGATGTGGCCAGTAACTGTGAAACCGCAGCTGACAACACAGGCCCTTCATGTACCTCGAACCACTAAGAGCCTGCTCGCAAGCTGTAGTCTTCATTGAATAAAAGTGCCAATTATTATCCACAATTGTTGCAAAAAAGGAAACAGGATTTGTTTTCCTTTCCTCCACCCGTTTTATGTTGGAAGTAGATATATATTGTTCACACACCGTAGTGACCTCTTCACTGACACCATTGAATTAATGGGTCCGAGTACGTGTTGGAATTTATCACCGCAATGGCTTGACATTCATGCCACGAAAGTAACTTTGAATCGTTAACATATTCAAGCGATAAAAAGAAAAACGAAAAGATACAATGGGTGTTGGCCTCCTTTAATTTAACTCTTTCACTGCTGACTTTTTTACCGTCGGTATACCCCATAACTGCTGCATTTTTTTCGCAACATGAGACACCAGAGAAAGCACTCTCAAAGAATGAACTATATCTTTCGTTCTATTAACGCTATTACGATAATATTTACAGTGAGGACATATAGAATAAAAAATTTGCCATCGTTTCAGCTATGTTTATTGAAGTGAAAGCACGACCTAAATACAATGTGATTTATCTAAAGAAAGAAATACAGTAAACACGCATTACATAAGTTCATGTACACCAATGACACACAATTCTGTTAAGGAAAAGGACCTTCTCAAGCTAAGTAAGGAAACATACATACATACATACATACATACATACATACATACATACATACATACTTTATTTGTCATGTGGGTCAACGCTAAATCACGTTGCATGTAGGTACTTCGGATTCTGAATACCCTATCCCGCTGTTTATGATATTATTTGTTGCTCGTATAAATAGATGATATTCGTCGAGAATTATTGAGAGGGTATAGCATTACAAAATCCCTTGATTAACGCGGAAACATGTGATCTGTCAAAGTAGAAGTATGTTCCGCCCATATCATGATTTAAAGACTTGGGACGAAGTCGACAAGCGCTATTGATACCGTAGTTCATTCCTTCGAAAAACAAAGCACCCATTGAGAATCCCTGAGAGAAGGAGACAGGTAGGTTTTTAGTAAAGGGTAGTATTATGGTAATGCAAAAAAATTCCATGAAAAAATTTTTGGTCCAATTTTTGATCTAACCAAAGGAAGAGAAAATGAATGAATCGCATCTCCTGGATCCGCGAGCGCTTGTAAAAGAATAGAAAAATCAAATTCAGTTTTCAAACAGGACTCTATTAAACTTGAACCTTCGTATCGACTTCATGACTATAGGCAACTTTCAGAACGAATCCGATGTTATTATTATGCAAATAAGTGGCGGGGTATTCAGCAGATAACCTATACTTTTTTCTATTTTCTACTTTTCTGTCTGCACTTTTAGTGGAACAAATTTTATTCTTACTGATTTTAGTCTTCAAAAATCATATTTTTGTGAAAGAGCAATCGTTGTGTTACTGTAATAATATGACGTGGCCACTAACTGTGAAACTGCAGCTGACAACACAGGCCCTTCATGCACCTCGAACCACTGAAAGCCTGCTCGCAGACGGGGACATTAAGGGGTACCCAATACCGTAATACCGCAAGAAAATTTGGCAAATACCGAAATACCGTGTCGAAAATCGACGAAATGCCGATCCCGCTTTTAGATCCCTTTCTAACTGGTCACGCTTACTTAAAGTTGCATCCATGTAGCGCGTTTATTTATCGCAAGCACGTCTACATTTGTCCCTGTATTTTGGTTATTCTTGTAGTTCGACGGTGAGGTTATTCACGACTTGTTTGCTATTTTCCACGAAAGGAAAACTGCATTCGATCAACCTTCTGGTAGGTGAATGCAAAACAAAAAGCATGGAGTGAATTGTGAGGTCTTACAATGAATAAAAGTCCTCTTACTTTAAACCGGTTTCCTAGTTTTCCGTTATGTTTCAGTACAATAAACGATTATTGAAACGAATGACTCATCCAAATCGAGATCGTGCACCAAGGAGGAAGTTTGCTGAGCTTCCGACTTCCACCAAGGAGGAAGTTTGCTGAGCTTCGGACTTGAAGCATTGGCGCAGTTTCGTCAGCAGTTTCCTCAGTTTTTTCGTTACTACTACCTTAAGGACCTTGAGGATTTTCCAAGAATGACACGACAAAAGCAACCGTAAAATCGTAAATTACGTAAATTCGTGTCGAAAATGTCTTATTTTTTGTGAAACGTGAAAGGCCGATTTTATTTACGGTAAATTGTAAAAGGACCAATTTCAAGTTTTCCGTAAACACCCATTTACGACCTTTATTGGCCACCCTCGACAAAGTCAGCGCAGGCAAAACCATTATGGACATTGTAAACCATTTTGAGCTTAATATTGAGTGTTATACGGGAAGTCGCCCCAACAGCTATAAACTCCCATATATTTTACCTTGCATGCGCTCGGCTAATACGAGTTTTCATAATTAAATGTGAGACTATTCTGAGACTTCAGAGGTTAATCTGTCTAGGGTCGTCAAGCTATCGTACACGCTGCATAACAAATGAAACAAATTTACCAAATCCTCTCTCGCAACTTCACAAGGCGTTTTTCGCCTTTCGCAACAGCGCATCGAAACTTATTCTTCTTCCGATACTGTTCGCCCCCATTGCCTTCTTCATAAAACTAGAAGCTCCAAAAAGCTTACACTGGGTCGCCTGTGGTACGCATTACACAAACAAAGAAGTCACTGAATTGTACGGTGGCTCATAAGTGCCATTCAAAAATTGCGATGTTTTTTATCAATTTAGCGTCTTTTTTAGCGACTTTTTTAGCGACTTTTTTAGCGACTTTTTTAACAACTTTTTTTAGCGACTTTTTTAGCGATTTTTTTAGCGATTTAGCGGGCTCAGGTTACTTCTTAATAGAGTATGGCGGACTTCGAATTGGAAATCAATGAGGTAAGTAACTCTTACGGTACTCTTAATATCTACTGGAATTCACTAAAATTTCATAAAGTAATGCAGATTTCAACTTAACGCGGTTTTCTGTTCATAGATTTGCGAGTTTCTCGAAAAGAGAGAGATTCCAGATAAAGTGATCGATCGATTCAGAGATGAGAAGGTAAGCAGTGACCCTAATTTTCAAGCACTGATGGTGATCACCACCCCGGTAGTTTTTCAGATGAATAACTATCCTTTCTTGTCTTCCCTATTGTTGTAGTTCACCGCTGTTTGAGCCACCTTTGCATGCGTCAAAATATGTTGCATAATGGAG
>NW_027179978.1:0-5000 GCF_036669925.1 Montipora capricornis | reverse complement strand
CAAGCTAAAGAAAGAGAAAAGCTGGAAATCGAGGAGGCATCAAAGAGGCAACTGCATTTGCAAACTGCCCGTAGAAGAAGACTACCTCCTGAACCTGCAGTTAATGAAGCTAGTGCTGTTGTCTCGGTTCGTCATGTTACTTTGGGTATCCAAAGACGGCTTTTAAAGCAACCGATGAAATGGGTGCAGTATATGACTGGATTGGCTCTCTAAGTACCAAGCCAGAATCATTTGCTCTTTCAGGGTGCGGGCTGCCAGAACTGCTGCCTCATTATCAGTTATGGTGGGAGACAAATCCATTTTAAATATGCAGGAAATAACGGTTATGCCTCCTATCCTAAAGATGGATTAAGCTTTCTTGGATTTGGAAATGAGGAAGATTTAAGCAACACCAATGTCACACTACCTGATTTGTGGTGTACTATGGATGACTTCAATTTCAGCGAGACCTTACAAACAGCCCTTATGGAAGGGGACTTTCTCACGTGAGTGATCATGTTGTTAGCCTCAGAACTGAGAAAGCGATGTTTATTCAGTAGATGTGTATTATTATTTTTTTGAAGTACAATGTGCCTGTCAATTAGACCAGTGTTACAACATAATTCGAATAAACCACCACATAAGTAGCTAGAATCTAGCAGCATTCAGCTGGTGCATTACACATTTTTCTCTATGTTTGCCTACCACTGTATTCAAATGGAATCACTGTGCACCATTCATAATTAATATGCAGAGTTGGGCTGTTATGTTGGTCTGTGTCGAATTTATATTGAAATGCAAATGTTAATGTTATCAGTTCCATATGTTTCGTTTATTAAGAGACAAAGGGCTGGTTCCCCCTGGGAAAGACTAAGAAATCTGTTACATTTTATGGATTTTTTTTGGACTAAAACCAATAGACGCCATTCCACCATGCTAAAAAGTGTCTGTTTCAAATGCATGCAAGCGATGACTTCTAGGATACTACAATGCGCATCGCATGGTATTTACATTATAAATGCCCAATCACTAATCCTACAGCAAAACACAAAGATATCCGGAGATCCAGCCTCATGTACTGCATGGATCAAGCATTCCCTAGTGTAGGTGAAACACTGGTGAGGTACTGAGGCCAGCAGCACAGTCTTAAGCCAACAAGAATGCTTCTGTGGTCACGCAGCCCTGGTAACTAGGCGTTACAATACTGCTAATGAGGACAGCAGCCCTGCGGTCTTGCCTCTGCGCAATACTCAGCTACTACGAGGACAGCAAAGCACCTGCGTCTTGGTTCGGCAATACTCGCTAGACTGAGGCGACCAGCAGCCCTCGGTCTTGACAGACAGTATATGCTACTCGTGGCAAGCCAGCCCCTAGCTCCTCATGCCAAGCAATAATACTAACTCAGCGACAGCAATCAGAAAGCAGTAAAGTTCCTCGGATCTGACTCTTTGACACAGAAAAAGAAACATAGAGTATATACAAGAAGTCATCATTTCAAGATGCCATTTATCATTTAGGTTAGTTGGTCTTTTTTGCATTAGGCAGCAGGTTCAACCAGTAGATTACGAGGAACACACAAAATGTTAGCTTAGTGTTATAGCTGATAATGCTTAAGGAGGATCAAAAGTGGTTTTGCCAATAGTTGCAGTACCGACCACCCCTTCTCTAGACAAATTGTCAACAGGATGCTTATTAAAGAAATTCATCATAAAATAATTAATTAATTAATATTTCACTCTAATTCAAGGCAAGTCACAATGTGGGGAGCGTGGCCTGGCGGCCGCATGGTTAACCCCCCCCCCCATGCTTTTGACAATTTTGGAGACAAGGGCCGAGTATAGCATCTAATGACCATCTCTCACAGTGCCTTAAGCCCAATGACGGTGCTGTAAATGGGTACTGGCAAAATTAATGCTGGTTAATTACAGGATGCGCTTTAGCCCTGCGATGGACTAGCAATCCCATCCAGGAGGACAGTAGAAATATCTCCTATAGTCTCTTGGATGCCCCCCCCCCCCCAACTGAAAAACCATGGGGGATAAGCTCCCGCGGGACGAGCCAACTTGGCTTGTCATCCTGTATACTTTAGCACTACCTTACATACCGGGGGTCTTAAACTGTTAGGTCACAACAGCATCAACATAAACTCATCTTCATATCCCTTTTAGTTGTTGTCGGACCACGTAAGGGGGTGACCAGACACAGTCAGAGCCACCTGCTGTAAGTTTTTTTTTTCTCTTTTTTTTTTAATTTATAAATAGTATCCGCCAACAGATGATCCTGATGTTCCTGTTAAGCCACCATTTTTTTCCGCTGTACCTTCTGTGTGGAACACTACAACCCAGTTTTCTCGCCATAGATTGTAACCCTAGTGAGCAAACCTCTTCAGGTGTAACAGCTCATAATTACACCATAAGGCAGTATTACACAGGGCAAAGATAGTAAAACGAACTTCAAAGGTGGGATAGCCCTTAGATTTTGTCTTCTTGGATGAGGTTGAGGGGCTATTTACTTCCCATTAATGACATTAATTACTTCTCGATTATCCCTGACCACGCACACGCTCTGCCTTGTATAGGTTTTGGTGTTGCTTACGTTCGCGTTCTTTCAAATGCCTTTCAAATTCAATCCGATCGTGAGGGGATATCAGGTAATAATAGGAAGGAGGTGTAGGATCCAGAAATCTCCTGCCCTTGGAGATTTTCTGTTAATAACTTATTATTATTATTTTACTTATTTTTATCTTAAGGGCGTTTCAGTTTCGGCAACTTTATTTGTCACACAATTGATTGATGTGGTACACTCTGAGACGGGAAACCCTGGTAGGATAAATCATGAGTTGTGAAATCTTATTGAAGTGACCTTTATATACTCCACCTGTTTTGTCTACATAGGCACTGACTATTACAATTGGTTTCACGGTGTTGCGTTTAGATACCAGGGTATTACGGCACAATTTAGTGTATGTACCCCGGATTAGATTACATATATGTTACCCAAAGCCGAGGAACCCTCATGGCTAAGAAGAGTCTTCCATTGGATTGCTCTGTTGGCCAGAGAGGGTTGTCGTGCTGGTGCCGCCAGTCAAGGTGGTTGTAGTACACCCGACTGGTAACCAGGGGGGCCGGGCTCGCGGCAGGATATGTTTTTCATTCAAAAGGATCACTCAGTAGTAGTTCATTGCTTTGGCTAGTGAGTACATCGTTGGATTCCCAGCCTTCTGCCACAACACCAAAAAAAAAAAAAAAAAGCAAATATATATCTGTAGTAAATTTCTTGAGGGCATAAATGTTTGTACTCGGTTTCAATCAAGTCCCCCTCTCCTGGGACCGCACAGTCAACTTCGCATTTTCTTCTTAAGTGAGCAAATAGTAAAGTCTTCAGGTCTATGATGAAGGGCATTTTTGTTTTCCGCAGGAAATGTCACGCCTACCCTGCAGCCACTTTTCAGAAGGTGAGAATAATCACGAAACTTACCAAGATATGGTCAAAACCCGGCATTTAAGATGGATTTGAGCACAAATCATTAAAACACATGTTGTCAACTGTGCACCCGAGAGTAGTAGCTATTAAAAGTGCCTTATTAGCATGTATCCAGACTCGACAGTTTCGCTCTTTCAGTTTTCCTCTCAATGGATATTAACGAATGCATTCTCTTGGCTATCAATTTAAACGCTTGAAGATGATGCCACTTTTGAACGGCTTTTCACATTTTTGCTTTCATTTCTGACATTGTCCTGCTCTCGTCTTATCCGATTTTGGCAAAAAAGAAAAAACACAAAAAAGAGTGTACAGCAGGTCCACCCTACAAGACCGAAGGACGACCTTATACAGCTTATTCTCGTGTCCAGAGATAAACACGTCAAGTACTAAATGTGAGAGTCCTTGATGCCCATGGTCGTTTGGAGGAGGGGAGAAGGCCACGCGGCGTACTGAGAAGGTATTTATCTACTTTTTGGCAACTAAATATTTGCTTCCCTGACCTTTGGGGTACGTGAATAAGGGTACACTTCCATTCGACATGATCATCAAACACATGCATGGGAAGCGATTGGGCGTGTGTTGCTGTATGGTTTTAAAGAAACAGGTTAGTACCCGAATGCCATCTTCCAGTATTCCGGGCACTGTCACCCTACACGGCGAGGAGACGACTACAGAGGCGGACCTTCTCTGTTAATGTAAATCAACATCACTCCTGACGAAAATAGAAGTGTGGGGGAAAGAGTGTGGTCGGAGATCTTCAAGCTGATGGAACGAAGATCTCACTGATGGGGTTCGGTCACGTTTACAATAGAAGTCGCTAATCGAAAAACTAAGCCGCAAAAGAAAAAATCAAAAAGTCTATTAATTGTGCTCAGCTGGCGCACAAGAAATCATTCAAAAGACAAGGTACATCGCCAACTGCTGGGCCCCTGTGCTAAGAAGTCTGAAAGGCAAAGAACATGCCGACTTGATTGCAAACGTAGGAGAAACCAGTACTCTAGCTAAATTTGTTCCTCTGGAGTAACAAGCCAACCCTGCCAAGAACGTTATCCAAGAGCTCTAGATCTGCCAAGCCAACTTCAGATGCAGAAAAAAGAATCTTTGAGCTTCTAAAAAAGGTCATTAGAATCCCTCTTGACTGCCGGGTCCCTGACGATGATGGACCGTTTTGAAGTTTCTTAACTGGCTCTGACGTGATGGATACTGCAAACAATTTCCGTGTCATTCAACTCAGGCCTCGAAGGTATAGGCGAGACCCGCACCTCAGCAACACACGTGTGGACTCAACCCGGAGTTGCCCTCTACGTACCAGTCTTACAACGAGTTGGCGGAGAATTCATCAAATATCCTAAGAGAAAAAGGCATCGTGACTTGTCAATATTGTTCTAAAAAGGGGGACTCAATGGAATGGAAACATAAGATGGTGAGAACTGTCAGGCTTTTATATGTACGCCTGTGCCGGCTTCCTTAGGCACTATGAACGAGTTCAAAGAGACGTTCTTGGTGAGGTATGAAGTTTGTGTTCATTTTCTTTGTTA
>NW_027179977.1:0-7700 GCF_036669925.1 Montipora capricornis | reverse complement strand
ATTTTTGTAAAATTACAGTGCCAGTGCAAATTGTGCAAAACGTTCGTTTTAGCCTCTAAATAACACGTTTTATGAAAACTGCTATTTTGCAGTGTTTGCAGCAGTTTTCCAGTAAAAACAGCAAAAACGTTTATCATGACCAATTTTTAAAAAAGTTAAAATTACAGTGCCAGTGCAAAATTGTGCAAAACGTTCGTTTTAGCCTCTAAATAACACGTTTTATGAAAACTGCTATTTTGCAGTGTTTGCAGCAGTTTTCCAGTAAAAACAGCAAAAACGTTTATCATGACCAATTTTTAAAAAAGTTAAAATTACAGTGCCAGTGCAAAATTGTGCAAAACGTTCGTTTTAGCCTCTAAATAACACGTTTTATGAAAACTGCTATTTTGCAGTGTTTGCAGCAGTTTTCCAGTAAAAACAGCAAAAACGTTTATCATGACCAATTTTTAAAAAAGTTAAAATTACAGTGCCAGTGCAAAATTGTGCAAAACGTTCGTTTTAGCCTCTAAATAAACCGTTTTATGAAAACTGCTATTTTGCAGTGTTTGCAGCAGTTTTCCAGTAAAAACAGCAAAAACGTTTATCATGACCAATTTTTAAAAAAGTTAAAATTACAGTGCCAGTGCAAAATTGTGCAAAACGTTCGTTTTAGCCTCTAAATAACACGTTTTATGAAAACTGCTATTTTGCAGTGTTTGCAGCAGTTTTCCAGTAAAAACAGCAAAAACGTTTATCATGACCAATTTTTAAAAAAGTTAAAATTACAGTGCCAGTGCAAAATTGTGCAAAACGTTCGTTTTAGCCTCTAAATAACACGTTTTATGAAAACTGCTATTTTGCAGTGTTTGCAGCAGTTTTCCAGTAAAAACAGCAAAAACGTTTATCATGACCAATTTTTAAAAAAGTTAAAATTACAGTGCCAGTGCAAAATTGTGCAAAACGTTCGTTTTAGCCTCTAAATAACACGTTTTATGAAAACTGCTATTTTGCAGTGTTTGCAGCAGTTTTCCAGTAAAACAGCAAAAACGTTTATCATGACCAATTTTTAAAAAAGTTAAAATTACAGTGCCAGTGCAAAATTGTGCAAAACGTTCGTTTTAGCCTCTAAATAACACGTTTTATGAAAACTGCTATTTTGCAGTGTGTGCAGCAGTTTTCCAGTAAAAACAGCAAAAACGTTTATCATGACCAATTTTAAAAAAGTTAAAATTACAGTGCCAGTGCAAAATTGTGCAAAACGTTCGTTTTAGCCTCTAAATAACACGTTTTATGAAAACTGCTATTTTGCAGTGTTTGCAGCAGTTTTCCAGTAAAAACAGCAAAAACGTTTATCATGACCAATTTTTAAAAAGTTAAAATTACAGTGCCAGTGCAAAATTGTGCAAAACGTTCGTTTTAGCCTCTAAATAACACGTTTTATGAAAACTGCTATTTTGCAGTGTTTGCAGCAGTTTTCCAGTAAAACAGCAAAAACGTTTATCATGACCAATTTTTAAAAAAGTTAAAATTACAGTGCCAGTGCAAAATTGTGCAAAACGTTCGTTTTAGCCTCTAAATAACACGTTTTATGAAAACTGCTATTTTGCAGTGTTTGCAGCAGTTTTCCAGTAAAACAGCAAAAACGTTTATCATGACCAATTTTTAAAAAAGTTAAAATTACAGTGCCAGTGCAAAATTGTGCAAAACGTTCGTTTTAGCCTCAAATTACAGTGCCAGTGCAAAATTGTGCAAAACGTTCGTTTTAGCCTCTAAATAACACGTTTTATGAAAACTGCTATTTTGCAGTGTTTGCAGCAGTTTTCCAGTAAAAACAGCAAAAACGTTTATCATGACCAATTTTTAAAAAAGTTAAAATTACAGTGCCAGTGCAAAATTGTGCAAAACGTTCGTTTTAGCCTCTAAATAACACGTTTTATGAAAACTGCTATTTTGCAGTGTTTGCAGCAGTTTTCCAGTAAAAACAGCAAAAACGTTTATCATGACCAATTTTTAAAAAAGTTAAATTACAGTGCCAGTGCAAAATTGTGCAAAACGTTCGTTTTAGCCTCTAAATAACACGTTTTATGAAAACTGCTATTTTGCAGTGTTTGCAGCAGTTTTCCAGTAAAAACAGCAAAAACGTTTATCATGACCAATTTTTAAAAAAGTTAAAATTACAGTGCCAGTGCAAAATTGTGCAAAACGTTCGTTTTAGCCTCTAAATAACACGTTTTATGAAAACTGCTATTTTGCAGTGTTTGCAGCAGTTTTCCAGTAAAAACAGCAAAAACGTTTATCATGACCAATTTTTAAAAAAGTTAAAATTACAGTGCCAGTGCAAAATTGTGCAAAACGTTCGTTTTAGCCTCTAAATAACACGTTTTATGAAAACTGCTATTTTGCAGTGTTTGCAGCAGTTTTCCAGTAAAAACAGCAAAAACGTTTATCATGACCAATTTTTAAAAAAGTTAAAATTACAGTGCCAGTGCAAAATTGTGCAAAACGTTCGTTTTAGCCTCTAAATAACACGTTTTATGAAAACTGCTATTTTGCAGTGTTTGCAGCAGTTTTCCAGTAAAAACAGCAAAAACGTTTATCAGGACCAATTTTTAAAAAAGTTAAAATTACAGTGCCAGTGCAAAATTGTGCAAAACGTTCGTTTTAGCCTCTAAATAACACGTTTTATGAAAACTGCTATTTTGCAGTGTTTGCAGCAGTTTTCCAGTAAAAACAGCAAAAACGTTTATCATGACCAATTTTTAAAAAAGTTAAAATTACAGTGCCAGTGCAAAATTGTGCAAAACGTTCGTTTTAGCCTCTAAATAACACGTTTTATGAAAACTGCTATTTTGCAGTGTTTGCAGCAGTTTTCCAGTAAAAACAGCAAAAACGTTTATCATGACCAATTTTTAAAAAAGTTAAAATTACAGTGCCAGTGCAAAATTGTGCAAAACGTTCGTTTTAGCCTCTAAATAACACGTTTTATGAAAACTGCTATTTTGCAGTGTTTGCAGCAGTTTTCCAGTAAAACAGCAAAAACGTTTATCATGACCAATTTTTAAAAAAGTTAAAATTACAGTGCCAGTGCAAAATTGTGCAAAAAGTTCGTTTTAGCCTCCAAATAACACGTTTTTAGTGAAAAACTGCTATTTTGTTAAAATTACAGTGCAGTCGCAAAACCCTGTGCAAAACGTTCGTTTTAGCTCTAAATAACACGTTTTATGAAAACTGCTATTTTGCAGTGTTTGCAGCAGTTTTCCAGTAAAAACAGCAAAAACGTTTATCATGACCAATTTTTAAAAAAGTTAAAATTACAGTGCCAGTGCAAAATTGTGCAAAACGTTCGTTTTAGCCTCTAAATAACACGTTTTATGAAAACTGCTATTTTGCAGTGTTTGCAGCAGTTTTCCAGTAAAAACAGCAAAACGTTTATCATGACCAATTTTTAAAAAAGTTAAAATTACAGTGCCAGTGCAAAATTGTGCAAAACGTTCGTTTTAGCCTCTAAATAACACGTTTTATAAAAAACTGCTATTTTGCAGTGTTTGCAGCAGTTTTCCAGTAAAAACAGCAAAAACGTTTATCATGACCAATTTTTAAAAAAGTTAAAATTACAGTGCCAGTGCAAAATTGTGCAAAACGTTCGTTTTAGCCTCTAAATAACACGTTTTATGAAAACTGCTATTTTGCAGTGTTTGCAGCAGTTTTCCAGTAAAAACAGCAAAAAACGTTTATCATGACCAATTTTTAAAAAAGTTAAAATTACAGTGCCAGTGCAAAATTGTGCAAAACGTTCGTTTTAGCCTCTAAATAACACGTTTTATGAAAACTGCTATTTTGCAGTGTTTGCAGCAGTTTTCCAGTAAAAACAGCAAAAACGTTTATCATGACCAATTTTTAAAAAAGTTAAAATTACAGTGCCAGTGCAAATTGTGCAAAACGTTCGTTTTAGCCTCTAAATAACACGTTTTATGAAAACTGCTATTTTGCAGTGTTTGCAGCAGTTTTCCAGTAAAAACAGCAAAAACGTTTATCATGACCAATTTTAAAAAAATTTAAAATTACAGTGCCAGTGCAAAATTGTGCAAAACGTTCGTTTTAGCCTCTAAATAACACGTTTTATGAAAACTGCTATTTTGCAGTGTTTGCAGCAGTTTTCCAGTAAAAACAGCAAAAACGTTTATCATGACCAATTTTTAAAAAAGTTAAAATTACAGTGCCAGTGCAAAATTGTGCAAAACGTTCGTTTTAGCCTCTAAATAACACGTTTTATGAAAACTGCTATTTTGCAGTGTTTGCAGCAGTTTTCCAGTAAAAACAGCAAAAACGTTTATCATGACCAATTTTTAAAAAAGTTAAAATTACAGTGCCAGTGCAAAATTGTGCAAAACGTTCGTTTTAGCCTCTAAATAACACGTTTTATGAAAACTGCTATTTTGCAGTGTTTGCAGCAGTTTTCCAGTAAAAACAGCAAAAACGTTTATCATGACCAATTTTTAAAAAAGTTAAAATTACAGTGCCAGTGCAAAATTGTGCAAAACGTTCGTTTTAGCCTCTAAATAACACGTTTTATGAAAACTGCTATTTTGCAGTGTTTGCAGCAGTTTTCCAGTAAAAACAGCAAAAACGTTTATCATGACCAATTTTTAAAAAAGTTAAAATTACAGTGCCAGTGCAAAATTGTGCAAAACGTTCGTTTTAGCCTCTAAATAACACGTTTTATGAAAACTGCTATTTTGCAGTGTTTGCAGCAGTTTTCCAGTAAAAACAGCAAAAAACGTTTATCATGACCAATTTTTAAAAAAGTTAAAATTACAGTGCCAGTGCAAAATTGTGCAAAACGTTTAAAAATACAGTGCCAGTGCAAAATTGTGCAAAACGTTCGTTTTAGCCTCTAAATAACACGTTTTATGAAAACTGCTATTTTGCAGTGTTTGCAGCAGTTTTCCAGTAAAAACAGCAAAAACGTTTATCATGACCAATTTTTAAAAAGTTAAAATTACAGTGCCAGTGCAAATTGTGCAAAACGTTCGTTTTAGCCTCTAAATAACACGTTTTATGAAAACTGCTATTTTGCAGTGTTTGCAGCAGTTTTCCAGTAAAAACAGCAAAAACGTTTATCATGACCAATTTTTAAAAAAGTTAAAATTACAGTGCCAGTGCAAAATTGTGCAAAACGTTCGTTTTAGCCTCTAAATAACACGTTTTATGAAAACTGCTATTTTGCAGTGTTTGCAGCAGTTTTCCAGAAAAAACAGCAAAAACGTTTATCATGACCAATTTTTAAAAAAGTTAAAATTACAGTGCCAGTGCAAAATTGTGCAAAACGTTCGTTTTAGCCTCTAAATAACACGTTTTATGAAAACTGCTATTTTGCAGTGTTTGCAGCAGTTTTCCAGTAAAAACAGCAAAAACGTTTATCATGACCAATTTCTAAAAAAGTTAAAATTACAGTGCCAGTGCAAAATTGTGCAAAACGTTCGTTTTAGCCTCTAAATAACACGTTTTATGAAAACTGCTATTTTGCAGTGTTTGCAGCAGTTTTCCAGTAAAAACAGCAAAAACGTTTATCATGACCAATTTTTAAAAAAGTTAAAATTACAGTGCCAGTGCAAAATTGTGCAAACGTTCGTTTTAGCGTCTAAATAACACGTTTTATGAAAACTGCTATTTTGCAGTGTTTGCAGCAGTTTTCCAGTAAAAACAGCAAAAACGTTTATCTTGACCAATTTTTAAAAAAGTTAAAATTACAGTGCCAGTGCAAAATTGTGCAAAACGTTCGTTTTAGCCTCTAAATAACACGTTTTATGAAAACTGCTATTTTGCAGTGTTTGCAGCAGTTTTCCAGTAAAAACAGCAAAAAACGTTTATCATGACCAATTTTTAAAAAAGTTAAAATTACAGTGCCAGTGCAAAATTGTGCAAAACGTTCGTTTTAGCTTCTAAATAACACGTTTTATGAAAACTGCTATTTTGCAGTGTTTGCAGCAGTTTTCCAGTAAAAACAGCAAAAACGTTTATCATGACCAATTTTTAAAAAAGTTAAAATTACAGTGCCAGTGCAAAATTGTGCAAAACGTTCGTTTTAGCCTCTAAATAACACGTTTTATGAAAACTGCTATTTTGCAGTGTTTGCAGCAGTTTTCCAGTAAAAACAGCAAAAACGTTTATCATGACCAATTTTTAAAAAGTTAAAATTACAGTGCCAGTGCAAAATTGTGCAAAACGTTCGTTTTAGCCTCTAAATACCACGTTTTATGAAAACTGTACAGTGCCAGTGCAAAGTTGTGCAAAACGTTCCTTTTAGCCTCTAAATAACACGTTTTATGAAAATGCTATTTTGCAGTGTTTGCAGCAGTTTTCCAGTAAAAACAGCAAAAACGTTTATCATGACCAATTTTTAAAAAAGTTAAAATTACAGTGCCAGTGCAAAATTGTGCAAAACGTTCGTTTTAGCCTCTAAATAACACGTTTTATGAAAACTGTTATTTTACAGTGTTTGCAGCAGTTTTCCAGTAAAAACAGCAAAAACGTTTATCATGACCAATTTTTAAAAAAGTTAAAATTACAGTGCCAGTGCAAAATTGTGCAAAACGTTCGTTTTAGCCTCTAAATAACACGTTTTATGAAAACTGCTATTTTTGCAGTGTTTGCAGCAGTTTCTCCCCTAGTACAAAAACCAGCATAAAAGCGTTTATCATGAACAATTTTTTAAAAAACACGTTAAAATTACAGTGCCAGCTGCAAAAAAATTGTGGCAAAACGCCCATTCGTTTTAGCTCTCTAAATAACACGATTTTATGAATAACCGTGCTATTTTGCAGTGTGTGTTGAAGCAGTTGTTCCAGTTAAAACAGCAAAAACGTTTCATCACGACCAATTTTTAAAAAAGTTTTAAAATTACAGATAATGCCAGTGCAAAATTGTGCAAAACGTTCGTTTTAGACTTAAAATAACACGTTTTATGAAACCATGCCTATTTTGCAGTGTTTACAGTAGTTTGTCGCAGTTAGTTAAACACAGCCAAACACGGTTATCATGACCAATTTTTAAAAAAGTTAAAATTCACAGTGCCAAGGCAAAATTCGGACAATAAACGTTCGTTTCGCCTATTAAATAACAATGTTTTATGACAACTGCGATTTCTGTTAAAATTCACAGTGCCAGTGCACAAATTGTGCACACCATACGTTCGTGTTAGCCTTCTACAATTACACACGTTTTATGAAAACTGCTATTTCTGCAGTGTTTGCAGCAGTTTTCCAGTAAAAACAGCCCAAAAACGTTTACGAGACATGACCAATTTTAAAAAAGTTTAAAATTACAGTGCCAGTGCAACATTGTGCAAAAACGTTCGTTTTAGCCTCTCTCTAACTAAAACGTTTCTATGACAAACTGCTATTTTGACGTGTTTGCAGCAGTTCTTCGTATTAATAAAAGCACAAAACAGTTATCATGACCAATTTTTAAAAAAGTTAAAATTACAGTGCCAGTGCAAAATTGTGCAAAACGTGGCGTTTTCAGCCCCTAAATAACACGTTTTATGAAAACTGCTATTCCGGCTGTGTTCTGCAGTAGTTTTCCAGTTAAAACAGCAAACACGATTTATCATGACCGAATTTTTTTAAAAAGTTAAAAATTACATGTGACAGTGCCAAATTGTGCAAAACGTTCGTTGTAGCCTTCTAAATATACACGTTGTATGAAAACTGCTATTTGTT
>NW_027179976.1:0-36496 GCF_036669925.1 Montipora capricornis | reverse complement strand
CACTTTTGCAAAAGTTGTCATTTCTCGTCTAATAGGTGTTTTTCATCCGGTTTTTTGCATAATCGAAATCTACGATAGTTTAGCTTTCCATCCATACTAATTAGGCTATGATACGACTTGTATTTCCTATTTTTTTAGCCTTCCGAAGTTTGCTCAAAAAATCGGTCATTTTTGAACATTTTCCCTTGGTCCCCCCTTTGCCATTTTTCAAAAAACCGCGGTTTTCGACACTTTTGCAAAAGTGTTCATTTCTCGTCTAATAGGTGTTTTTTCATCCGGTTTTTGGCATAATCGAAGTCTACGATAGTTTAGCTTTCCATCCATACTAATTAGGCTATGATACGACTTGTATGTCCTCTTTTTTTTAGCCTTCCGAAGTTTGCTCAAAAAATCGGTCATTTTTGAACATTTTCCCTTGGTCCCCCCTTTGCCATTTTTCAAAAAAGCGCGGTTTTCGACACTTTTGCAAAAGTTGTCATTTCTCGTCTAATAAGTGTTTTTTCATCCGGTTTTTTGCATAATCGAAATCTACGATAGTTTAGCTTTCCATCCATACTAATTAGGCTATGATACGACTTGTATTTCCTATTTTTTTAGCCTTCCGAAGTTTGCTCAAAAAATCGGTCATTTTTGAACATTTTCCCTTGGTCCCCCCTTTGCCATTTTTCAAAAAAGCGCGGTTTTCGACACTTTTGCAAAAGTTGTCATTTCTCGTCTAATAAGTGTTTTTTCATCCGGTTTTTTGCATAATCGAAATCTACGATAGTTTAGCTTTCCATCCATACTAATTAGGCTATGATACGACTTGTATTTCCTATTTTTTTAGCCTTCCGAAGTTTGCTCAAAAAATCGGTCATTTTTGAACATTTTCCCTTGGTCCCCCCTTTGCCATTTTCAAAAAACCGCGGTTTTCGACACTTTTGCAAAAGTTGTCATTTCTCGTCTAATAAGTGTTTTTTCATCCGGTTTTTTGCATAATCGAAATCTACGATAGTTTAGCTTTCCATCCATACTAATTAGGCTATGATACGACTTGTATTTCCTATTTTTTTAGCCTTCCGAAGTTTGCTCAAAAAATCGGTCATTTTTGAACATTTCGCCTTGGTCCCCCCTTTGCCATTTTTCAAAAAACCGCGGTTTTCGACACTTTTGCAAAAGTTGTCATTTCTCGTCTAATAAGTGTTTTTTCATCCGGTTTTTTGCATAATCGAAATCTACGATAGTTTAGCTTTCCATCCATACTAATTAGGCTATGATACGACTTGTATTTCCTATTTTTTTAGCCTTCCGAAGTTTGCTCAAAAAATCGGTCATTTTTGAACATTTTCCCTTGGTCCCCCCTTTGCCATTTTTCAAAAAACCGCGGTTTTCGACACTTTTGCAAAAGTTGTCATTTCTCGTCTAATAAGTGTTTTTTCATCCGGTTTTTTGCATAATCGAAATCTACGATAGTTTAGCTTTCCATCCATACTAATTAGGCTATGATACGACTTGTATTTCCTATTTTTTTAGCCTTCCGAAGTTTGCTCAAAAAATCGGTCATTTTTGAACATTTTCCCTTGGTCCCCCCTTTGCCATTTTTCAAAAAACCGCGGTTTTCGACACTTTTGCAAAAGTTGTCATTTCTCGTCTAATAAGTGTTTTTTCATCCGGTTTTTTGCATAATCGAAATCTACGATAGTTTAGCTTTCCATCCATACTAATTAGGCTATGATACGACTTGTATTTCCTATTTTTTTAGCCTTCCGAAGTTTGCTCAAAAAATCGGTCATTTTTGAACATTTTCCCTTGGTCCCCCCTTTGCCATTTTTCAAAAAACCGCGGTTTTCGACACTTTTGCAAAAGTTGTCATTTCTCGTCTAATAAGTGTTTTTTCATCCGGTTTTTTGCATAATCGAAATCTACGATAGTTTAGCTTTCCATCCATACTAATTAGGCTATGATACGACTTGTATTTCCTATTTTTTTAGCCTTCCGAAGTTTGCTCAAAAAATCGGTCATTTTTGAACATTTTCCCTTGGTCCCTCCTTTGCCATTTTTCAAAAAAACCGCGCTTTTCGACACTTTTGCAAAAGTTGTCATTTCTCGTCTAATAGGTGTTTTTCATCCGGTTTTTTGCATAATCGAAATCTACGATAGTTTAGCTTTCCATCCATACTAATTAGGCTATGATACGACTTGTATTTCCTATTTTTTTAGCCTTCCGAAGTTTGCTCAAAAAATCGGTCATTTTTGAACATTTTCCCTTGGTCCCCCCTTTGCCATTTTTCAAAAAACCGCGGTTTTCGACACTTTTGCAAAAGTTGTCATTTCTCGTCTAATAATTTTTTTTTCATCCGGTTTTTTGCATAATCGAAATCTACGATAGTTTAGCTTTCCATCCATACTAATTAGGCTATGATACGACTTGTATTTCCTATTTTTTTAGCCTTCCGA
Source organism: Montipora capricornis (assembly GCF_036669925.1). Classification (NCBI taxonomy): domain Eukaryota; kingdom Metazoa; phylum Cnidaria; class Anthozoa; order Scleractinia; family Acroporidae; genus Montipora; species Montipora capricornis. The sequence continues at coordinate 34,060 of NW_027179976.1, read as the reverse complement.
AGTTTGCTCAAAAAATCGGTCATTTTTGAACATTTTCCCTTGGTCCCCCCTTTGCCATTTTTCAAAAAAGCGCGGTTTTCGACACTTTTGCAAAAGTTGTCATTTCTCGTCTAATAAGTGTTTTTTCATCCGGTTTTTTGCATAATCGAAATCTACGATAGTTTAGCTTTCCATCCATACTAATTAGGCTATGATACGACTTGTATTTCCTATTTTTTTAGCCTTCCGAAGTTTGCTCAAAAAATCGGTCATTTTTGAACATTTTCCCTTGGTCCCCCCTTTGCCATTTTTCAAAAAAGCGCGGTTTTCGACACTTTTGCAAAAGTTGTCATTTCTCGTCTAAAATGTGTTTTTTCAGCCGGTTTTTGGCATAATCGAAATCTACGATAGTTTAGCTTTCCATCCATACTAATTAGGCTATGATACGACTTGTATTTCCTATTTTTTTAGCCTTCCGAAGTTTGCTCAAAAAATCGGTCATTTTTGAACATTTTCCCTTGGTCCCCCCTTTGCCATTTTTCAAAAAACCGCGGTTTTCGACACTTTTGCAAAAGTTGTCATTTCTCGTCTAATAAGTGTTTTTTCATCCGGTTTTTTGCATAATCGAAATCTACGATAGTTTAGCTTTCCATCCATACTAATTAGGCTATGATACGACTTGTATTTCCTATTTTTTTAGCCTTCCGAAGTTTGCTCAAAAAATCGGTCATTTTTGAACATTTTCCCTTGGTCCCCCCTTTGCCATTTTTCAAAAAAGCGCGGTTTTCGACACTTTTGCAAAAGTTGTCATTTCTCGTCTAATAAGTGTTTTTTCATCCGGTTTTTTGCATAATCGAAATCTACGATAGTTTAGCTTTCCATCCATACTAATTAGGCTATGATACGACTTGTATTTCCTATTTTTTTAGCCTTCCGAAGTTTGCTCAAAAAATCGGTCATTTTTGAACATTTTCCCTTGGTCCCCCCTTTGCCATTTTTCAAAAAAGCGCGGTTTTCGACACTTTTGCAAAAGTTGTCATTTCTCGTCTAATAAGTGTTTTTTCATCCGGTTTTTTGCATAATCGAAATCTACGATAGTTTAGCTTTCCATCCATACTAATTAGGCTATGATACGACTTGTATTTCCTATTTTTTTAGCCTTCCGAAGTTTGCTCAAAAAATCGGTCATTTTTGAACATTTTCCCTTGGTCCCCCCTTTGCCATTTTTCAAAAAAGCGCGGTTTTCGACACTTTTGCAAAAGTTGTCATTTCTCGTCTAATAAGTGTTTTTTCATCCGGTTTTTTGCATAATCGAAATCTACGATAGTTTAGCTTTCCATCCATACTAATTAGGCTATGATACGACTTGTATTTCCTATTTTTTTAGCCTTCCGAAGTTTGCTCAAAAAATCGGTCATTTTGGAACATTTTCCCTTGGTCCCCCCTTTGCCATTTTTCAAAAAACCGCGGTTTTCGACACTTTTGCAAAAGTTGTCATTTCTCGTCTAAATTGTGTTTTTTCATCCGGTTTTTTGCATAATCGAAATCTACGATAGTTTAGCTTTCCATCCATACTAATTAGGCTATGATACGACTTGTATTTCCTATTTTTTTAGCCTTCCGAAGTTTGCTCAAAAAATCGGTCATTTTTGAACATTTTCCCTTGGTCCCCCCTTTGCCATTTTTCAAAAAAGCGCGGTTTTCGACACTTTTGCAAAAGTTGTCATTTCTCGTCTAATAAGTGTTTTTTCATCCGGTTTTTTGCATAATCGAAATCTACGATAGTTTAGCTTTCCATCCATACTAATTAGGCTATGATACGACTTGTATTTCCTATTTTTTTAGCCTTCCGAAGTTTGCTCAAAAAATCGGTCATTTTTGAACATTTTCCCTTGGTCCCCCCTTTGCCATTTTTCAAAAAAGCGCGGTTTTCGACACTTTTGCAAAAGTTGTCATTTCTCGTCGAATAAGTGTTTTTTGCATCCGGTTTTTTGCATAATCGAAATCTACGATAGTTTAGCTTTCCATCCATACTAATTAGGCTATGATACGACTTGTATTTCCTATTTTTTTAGCCTTCCGAAGTTTGCTCAAAAAATCGGTCATTTTTGAACATTTTCCCTTGGTCCCCCCTTTGCCATTTTTCAAAAAACCGCGGTTTTCGACACTTTTGCAAAAGTTGTCATTTCTCGTCTAATAAGTGTTTTTTCATCCGGTTTTTTGCATAATCGAAATCTACGATAGTTTAGCTTTCCATCCATACTAATTAGGCTATGATACGACTTGTATTTCCTATTTTTTTAGCCTTCCGAAGTTTGCTCAAAAAATCGGTCATTTTTGAACATTTTCCCTTGGTCCCCCCTTTGCCATTTTTCAAAAAAGCGCGGTTTTCGACACTTTTGCAAAAGTTGTCATTTCTCGTCTAATAAGTGTTTTTTCATCCGGTTTTTTGCATAATCGAAATCTACGATAGTTTAGCTTTCCATCCATACTAATTAGGCTATGATACGACTTGTATTTCCTATTTTTTTAGCCTTCCGAAGTTTGCTCAAAAAATCGGTCATTTTTGAACATTTTCCCTTGGTCCCCCCTTTGCCATTTTTCAAAAAAGCGCGGTTTTCGACACTTTTGCAAAAGTTGTCATTTCTCGTCTAATAAGTGTTTTTTCATCCGGTTTTTTGCATAATCGAAATCTACGATAGTTTAGCTTTCCATCCATACTAATTAGGCTATGATACGACTTGTATTTCCTATTTTTTTAGCCTTCCGAAGTTTGCTCAAAAAATCGGTCATTTTTGAACATTTTCCCTTGGTCCCCCCTTTGCCATTTTTCAAAAAAGCGCGGTTTTCGACACTTTTGCAAAAGTTGTCATTTCTCGTCTAATAAGTGTTTTTTCATCCGGTTTTTTGCATAATCGAAATCTACGATAGTTTAGCTTTCCATCCATACTAATTAGGCTATGATACGACTTGTATTTCCTATTTTTTTAGCCTTCCGAAGTTTGCTCAAAAAATCGGTCATTTTTGAACATTTTCCCTTGGTCCCCCCTTTGCCATTTTTCAAAAAAGCGCGGTTTTCGACACTTTTGCAAAAGTTGTCATTTCTCGTCTAATAAGTGTTTTTTCATCCGGTTTTTTGCATAATCGAAATCTACGATAGTTTAGCTTTCCATCCATACTAATTAGGCTATGATACGACTTGTATTTCCTATTTTTTTAGCCTTCCGAAGTTTGCTCAAAAAATCGGTCATTTTTGAACATTTTCCCTTGGTCCCCCCTTTGCCATTTTTCAAAAAAGCGCGGTTTTCGACACTTTTGCAAAAGTTGTCATTTCTCGTCTAATAAGTGTTTTTTCATCCGGTTTTTTGCATAATCGAAATCTACGATAGTTTAGCTTTCCATCCATACTAATTAGGCTATGATACGACTTGTATTTCCTATTTTTTTAGCCTTCCGAAGTTTGCTCAAAAAATCGGTCATTTTTGAACATTTTCCCTTGGTCCCCCCTTTGCCATTTTTCAAAAAACCGCGGTTTTCGACACTTTTGCAAAAGTTGTCATTTCTCGTCTAATAAGTGTTTTTTCATCCGGTTTTTTGCATAATCGAAATCTACGATAGTTTAGCTTTCCATCCATACTAATTAGGCTATGATACGACTTGTATTTCCTATTTTTTTAGCCTTCCGAAGTTTGCTCAAAAAATCGGTCATTTTTGAACATTTTCCCTTGGTCCCCCCTTTGCCATTTTTCAAAAAACCGCGGTTTTCGACACTTTTGCAAAAGTTGTCATTTCTCGTCTAATAAGTGTTTTTTCATCCGGTTTTTTGCATAATCGAAATCTACGATAGTTTAGCTTTCCATCCATACTAATTAGGCTATGATACGACTTGTATTTCCTATTTTTTTAGCCTTCCGAAGTTTGCTCAAAAAATCGGTCATTTTTGAACATTTTCCCTTGGTCCCCCCTTTGCCATTTTTCAAAAAACCGCGGTTTTCGACACTTTTGCAAAAGTTGTCATTTCTCGTCTAGTAGGTTTTTTTTCATCCGGTTTTTTGCATAATCGAAATCTACGATAGTTTAGCTTTCCATCCATACTAATTAGGCTATGATACGACTTGTATTTCCTATTTTTTTAGCCTTCCGAAGTTTGCTCAAAAAATCGGTCATTTTTGAACATTTTCCCTTGGTCCCCCCTTTGCCATTTTTCAAAAAAGCGCGGTTTTCGACACTTTTGCAAAAGTTGTCATTTCTCGTCTAATAAGTGTTTTTTCATCCGGTTTTTTGCATAATCGAAATCTACGATAGTTTAGCTTTCCATCCATACTAATTAGGCTATGATACGACTTGTATTTCCTATTTTTTTAGCCTTCCGAAGTTTGCTCAAAAAATCGGTCATTTTTGAACATTTTCCCTTGGTCCCCCCTTTGCCATTTTTCAAAAAAGCGCGGTTTTCGACACTTTTGCAAAAGTTGTCATTTCTCGTCTAATAAGTGTTTTTTCATCCGGTTTTTTGCATAATCGAAATCTACGATAGTTTAGCTTTCCATCCATACTAATTAGGCTATGATACGACTTGTATTTCCTATTTTTTTAGCCTTCCGAAGTTTGCTCAAAAAATCGGTCATTTTTGAACATTTTCCCTTGGTCCCCCCTTTGCCATTTTTCAAAAAACCGCGGTTTTCGACACTTTTGCAAAAGTTGTCATTTCTCGTCTAATAAGTGTTTTTTCATCCGGTTTTTTGCATAATCGAAATCTACGATAGTTTAGCTTTCCATCCATACTAATTAGGCTATGATACGACTTGTATTTCCTATTTTTTTAGCCTTCCGAAGTTTGCTCAAAAAATCGGTCATTTTTGAACATTTTCCCTTGGCCCACTTTGCCATTTTTCAAAAAACCGCGGTTTTCGACACTTTTGCAAAAGTTGTCATTTCTCGTCTAATAAGTGTTTTTTCATCCGGTTTTTTGCATAATCGAAATCTACGATAGTTTAGCTTTCCATCCATACTAATTAGGCTATGATACGACTTGTATTTCCTATTTTTTTAGCCTTCCGAAGTTTGCTCAAAAAATCGGTCATTTTTGAACATTTTCCCTTGGTCCCCCCTTTGCCATTTTTCAAAAAACCGCGGTTTTCGACACTTTTGCAAAAGTTGTCATTTCTCGTCTAATAAGTGTTTTTTCATCCGGTTTTTTGCATAATCGAAATCTACGATAGTTTAGCTTTCCATCCATACTAATTAGGCTATGATACGACTTGTATTTCCTATTTTTTTAGCCTTCCGAAGTTTGCTCAAAAAATCGGTCATTTTTGAACATTTTCCCTTGGTCCCCCCTTTGCCATTTTTCAAAAAACCGCGGTTTTCGACACTTTTGCAAAAGTTGTCATTTCTCGTCTAATAAGTGTTTTTTCATCCGGTTTTTTGCATAATCGAAATCTACGATAGTTTAGCTTTCCATCCATACTAATTAGGCTATGATACGACTTGTATTTCCTATTTTTTTAGCCTTCCGAAGTTTGCTCAAAAAATCGGTCATTTTTGAACATTTTCCCTTGGTCCCCCCTTTGCCATTTTTCAAAAAAGCGCGGTTTTCGACACTTTTGCAAAAGTTGTCATTTCTCGTCTAATAAGTGTTTTTTCATCCGGTTTTTTGCATAATCGAAATCTACGATCGTTTAGCTTTCCATCCATACTAATTAGGCTATGATACGACTTGTATTTCCTATTTTTTTAGCCTTCCGAAGTTTGCTCAAAAAATCGGTCATTTTTGAACATTTTCCCTTGGTCCCCCCTTTGCCATTTTTCAAAAAACCGCGGTTTTCGACACTTTTGCAAAAGTTGTCATTTCTCGTCTAATAGGTGTTTTTTCATCCGGTTTTTTGCATAATCGAAATCTACGATAGTTTAGCTTTCCATCCATACTAATTAGGCTATGATACGACTTGTATTTCCTATTTTTTTAGCCTTCCGAAGTTTGCTCAAAAAATCGGTCATTTTTGAACATTTTCCCTTGGTCCCCCCTTTGCCATTTTTCAAAAAACCGCGGTTTTCGACACTTTTGCAAAAGTTGTCATTTCTCGTCTAATAAGTGTTTTTTCATCCGGTTTTTTGCATAATCGAAATCTACGATAGTTTAGCTTTCCATCCATACTAATTAGGCTATGATACGACTTGTATTTCCTATTTTTTTAGCCTTCCGAAGTTTGCTCAAAAAATCGGTCATTTTTGAACATTTTCCCTTGGTCCCCCCTTTGCCATTTTTCAAAAAAGCGCGGTTTTCGACACTTTTGCAAAAGTTGTCATTTCTCGTCTAATAGGTGTTTTTTCATCCGGTTTTTTGCATAATCGAAATCTACGATAGTTTAGCTTTCCATCCATACTAATTAGGCTATGATACGACTTGTATTTCCTATTTTTTTAGCCTTCCGAAGTTTGCTCAAAAAATCGGTCATTTTTGAACATTTTCCCTTGGTCCCCCCTTTGCCATTTTTCAAAAAACCGCGGTTTTCGACACTTTTGCAAAAGTTGTCATTTCTCGTCTAATAAGTGTTTTTTCATCCGGTTTTTTGCATAATCGAAATCTACGATAGTTTAGCTTTCCATCCATACTAATTAGGCTATGATACGACTTGTATTTCCTATTTTTTTAGCCTTCCGAAGTTTGCTCAAAAAATCGGTCATTTTTGAACATTTTCCCTTGGTCCCCCCTTTGCCATTTTTCAAAAAAGCGCGGTTTTCGACACTTTTGCAAAAGTTGTCATTTCTCGTCTAATAAGTGTTTTTTCATCCGGTTTTTTGCATAATCGAAATCTACGATAGTTTAGCTTTCCATCCATACTAATTAGGCTATGATACGACTTGTATTTCCTATTTTTTTAGCCTTCCGAAGTTTGCTCAAAAAATCGGTCATTTTTGAACATTTTCCCTTGGTCCCCCCTTTGCCATTTTTCAAAAAAGCGCGGTTTTCGACACTTTTGCAAAAGTTGTCATTTCTCGTCTAATAAGTGTTTTTTCATCCGGTTTTTTGCATAATCGAAATCTACGATAGTTTAGCTTTCCATCCATACTAATTAGGCTATGATACGACTTGTATTTCCTATTTTTTTAGCCTTCCGAAGTTTGCTCAAAAAATCGGTCATTTTTGAACATTTTCCCTTGGTCCCCCCTTTGCCATTTTTCAAAAAACCGCGGTTTTCGACACTTTTGCAAAAGTTGTCATTTCTCGTCTAATAGGTGTTTTTTCATCCGTTTTTTGCATAATCGAAATCTACGATAGTTTAGCTTTCCATCCATACTAATTAGGCTATGATACGACTTGTATTTCCTATTTTTTTAGCCTTCCGAAGTTTGCTCAAAAAATCGGTCATTTTTGAACATTTTCCCTTGGTCCCCCCTTTGCCATTTTTCAAAAAACCGCGGTTTTCGACACTTTTGCAAAAGTTGTCATTTCTCGTCTAATAGGTGTTTTTTCATCCGGTTTTTTGCATAATCGAAATCTACGATAGTTTAGCTTTCCATCCATACTAATTAGGCTATGATACGACTTGTATTTCCTATTTTTTTAGCCTTCCGAAGTTTGCTCAAGAAATCGGTCATTTTTGAACATTTTCCCTTGGTCCCCCCTTTGCCATTTTTCAAAAAACCGCGGTTTTCGACACTTTTGCAAAAGTTGTCATTTCTCGTCTAATAGGTGTTTTTTCATCCGGTTTTTTGCATAATCGAAATCTACGATAGTTTAGCTTTCCATCCATACTAATTAGGCTATGATACGACTTGTATTTCCTATTTTTTTAGCCTTCCGAAGTTTGCTCAAAAAATCGGTCATTTTTGAACATTTTCCCTTGGCCCACTTTGCCATTTTTCAAAAAACCGCGGTTTTCGACACTTTTGCAAAAGTGTTCATTTCTCGTCTAATAGGTGTTTTTTCATCCGGTTTTTTGCATAATCGAAGTCTACGATAGTTTAGCTTTCCATCCATACTAATTAGGCTATGATACGACTTGTATTTCCTATTTTTTTAGCCTTCCGAAGTTTGCTCAAAAAATCGGTCATTTTTGAACATTTTCCCTTGGTCCCCCCTTTGCCATTTTTCAAAAAAGCGCGGTTTTCGACACTTTTGCAAAAGTTGTCATTTCTCGTCTAATAAGTGTTTTTTCATCCGGTTTTTTGCATAATCGAAATCTACGATAGTTTAGCTTTCCATCCATACTAATTAGGCTATGATACGACTTGTATTTCCTATTTTTTTAGCCTTCCGAAGTTTGCTCAAAAAATCGGTCATTTTTGAACATTTTCCCTTGGTCCCCCCTTTGCCATTTTTCAAAAAAGCGCGGTTTTCGACACTTTTGCAAAAGTTGTCATTTCTCGTCTAATAAGTGTTTTTTCATCCGGTTTTTTGCATAATCGAAATCTACGATAGTTTAGCTTTCCATCCATACTAATTAGGCTATGATACGACTTGTATTTCCTATTTTTTTAGCCTTCCGAAGTTTGCTCAAAAAATCGGTCATTTTTGAACATTTTCCCTTGGTCCCCCCTTTGCCATTTTTCAAAAAACCGCGGTTTTCGACACTTTTGCAAAAGTTGTCATTTCTCGTCTAATTAGTTTTTTTTCATCCGGTTTTTTGCATAATCGAAATCTACGATAGTTTAGCTTTCCATCCATACTAATTAGGCTATGATACGACTTGTATTTCCTATTTTTTTAGCCTTCCGAAGTTTGCTCAAAAAATCGGTCATTTTTGAACATTTTCCCTTGGTCCCCCCTTTGCCATTTTTCAAAAAACCGCGGTTTTCGACACTTTTGCAAAAGTTGTCATTTCTCGTCTAATAAGTGTTTTTTCATCCGGTTTTTTGCATAATCGAAATCTACGATAGTTTAGCTTTCCATCCATACTAATTAGGCTATGATACGACTTGTATTTCCTATTTTTTTAGCCTTCCGAAGTTTGCTCAAAAAATCGGTCATTTTTGAACATTTTCCCTTGGTCCCCCCTTTGCCATTTTTCAAAAAACCGCGGTTTTCGACACTTTTGCAAAAGTTGTCATTTCTCGTCTAATAAGTGTTTTTTCATCCGGTTTTTTGCATAATCGAAATCTACGATAGTTTAGCTTTCCATCCATACTAATTAGGCTATGATACGACTTGTATTTCCTATTTTTTTAGCCTTCCGAAGTTTGCTCAAAAAATCGGTCATTTTTGAACATTTTCCCTTGGTCCCCCCTTTGCCATTTTTCAAAAAACCGCGGTTTTCGACACTTTTGCAAAAGTTGTCATTTCTCGTCTAATAAGTGTTTTTTCATCCGGTTTTTTGCATAATCGAAATCTACGATAGTTTAGCTTTCCATCCATACTAATTAGGCTATGATACGACTTGTATTTCCTATTTTTTTAGCCTTCCGAAGTTTGCTCAAAAAATCGGTCATTTTTGAACATTTTCCCTTGGTCCCCCCTTTGCCATTTTTCAAAAAACCGCGGTTTTCGACACTTTTGCAAAAGTTGTCATTTCTCGTCTAATAAGTGTTTTTTCATCCGGTTTTTTGCATAATCGAAATCTACGATAGTTTAGCTTTCCATCCATACTAATTAGGCTATGATACGACTTGTATTTCCTATTTTTTTAGCCTTCCGAAGTTTGCTCAAAAATCGGTCATTTTTGAACATTTTCCCTTGGTCCCCCCTTTGCCATTTTTCAAAAAACCGCGGTTTTCGACACTTTTGCAAAAGTTGTCATTTCTCGTCTAATAAGTGTTTTTTCATCCGGTTTTTTGCATAATCGAAATCTACGATAGTTTAGCTTTCCATCCATACTAATTAGGCTATGATACGACTTGTATTTCCTATTTTTTTAGCCTTCCGAAGTTTGCTCAAAAAATCGGTCATTTTTGAACATTTTCCCTTGGTCCCCCCTTTGCCATTTTTCAAAAAAGCGCGGTTTTCGACACTTTTGCAAAAGTTGTCATTTCTCGTCTAATAAGTGTTTTTTCATCCGGTTTTTTGCATAATCGAAATCTACGATAGTTTAGCTTTCCATCCATACTAATTAGGCTATGATACGACTTGTATTTCCTATTTTTTTAGCCTTCCGAAGTTTGCTCAAAAAATCGGTCATTTTTGAACATTTTCCCTTGGTCCCCCCTTTGCCATTTTTCAAAAAAGCGCGGTTTTCGACACTTTTGCAAAAGTTGTCATTTCTCGTCTAATAAGTGTTTTTTCATCCGGTTTTTTGCATAATCGAAATCTACGATAGTTTAGCTTTCCATCCATACTAATTAGGCTATGATACGACTTGTATTTCCTATTTTTTTAGCCTTCCGAAGTTTGCTCAAAAAATCGGTCATTTTTGAACATTTTCCCTTGGTCCCCCCTTTGCCATTTTTCAAAAAAGCGCGGTTTTCGACACTTTTGCAAAAGTTGTCATTTCTCGTCTAATAAGTGTTTTTTCATCCGGTTTTTTGCATAATCGAAATCTACGATAGTTTAGCTTTCCATCCATACTAATTAGGCTATGATACGACTTGTATTTCCTATTTTTTTAGCCTTCCGAAGTTTGCTCAAAAAATCGGTCATTTTTGAACATTTTCCCTTGGTCCCCCCTTTGCCATTTTTCAAAAAAGCGCGGTTTTCGACACTTTTGCAAAAGTTGTCATTTCTCGTCTAATAAGTGTTTTTTCATCCGGTTTTTTGCATAATCGAAATCTACGATAGTTTAGCTTTCCATCCATACTAATTAGGCTATGATACGACTTGTATTTCCTATTTTTTTAGCCTTCCGAAGTTTGCTCAAAAAATCGGTCATTTTTGAACATTTTCCCTTGGTCCCCCCTTTGCCATTTTTCAAAAAAGCGCGGTTTTCGACACTTTTGCAAAAGTTGTCATTTCTCGTCTAATAAGTGTTTTTTCATCCGGTTTTTTGCATAATCGAAATCTACGATAGTTTAGCTTTCCATCCATACTAATTAGGCTATGATACGACTTGTATTTCCTATTTTTTTAGCCTTCCGAAGTTTGCTCAAAAAATCGGTCATTTTTGAACATTTTCCCTTGGTCCCCCCTTTGCCATTTTTCAAAAAAGCGCGGTTTTCGACACTTTTGCAAAAGTTGTCATTTCTCGTCTAATAAGTGTTTTTTCATCCGGTTTTTTGCATAATCGAAATCTACGATAGTTTAGCTTTCCATCCATACTAATTAGGCTATGATACGACTTGTATTTCCTATTTTTTTAGCCTTCCGAAGTTTGCTCAAAAAATCGGTCATTTTTGAACATTTTCCCTTGGTCCCCCCTTTGCCATTTTTCAAAAAAGCGCGGTTTTCGACACTTTTGCAAAAGTTGTCATTTCTCGTCTAATAAGTGTTTTTTCATCCGGTTTTTTGCATAATCGAAATCTACGATAGTTTAGCTTTCCATCCATACTAATTAGGCTATGATACGACTTGTATTTCCTATTTTTTTAGCCTTCCGAAGTTTGCTCAAAAATCGGTCATTTTTGAACATTTTCCCTTGGTCCCCCCTTTGCCATTTTTCAAAAAACCGCGGTTTTCGACACTTTTGCAAAAGTTGTCATTTCTCGTCTAATAAGTGTTTTTTCATCCGGTTTTTTGCATAATCGAAATCTACGATAGTTTAGCTTTCCATCCATACTAATTAGGCTATGATACGACTTGTATTTCCTATTTTTTTAGCCTTCCGAAGTTTGCTCAAAAAATCGGTCATTTTTGAACATTTTCCCTTGGTCCCCCCTTTGCCATTTTTCAAAAACCGCGGTTTTCGACACTTTTGCAAAAGTTGTCATTTCTCGTCTAATAAGTGTTTTTTCATCCGGTTTTTTGCATAATCGAAATCTACGATAGTTTAGCTTTCCATCCATACTAATTAGGCTATGATACGACTTGTATTTCCTATTTTTTTAGCCTTCCGAAGTTTGCTCAAAAAATCGGTCATTTTTGAACATTTTCCCTTGGTCCCCCCTTTGCCATTTTTCAAAAAACCGCGGTTTTCGACACTTTTGCAAAAGTTGTCATTTCTCGTCTAATAAGTGTTTTTTCATCCGGTTTTTTGCATAATCGAAATCTACGATAGTTTAGCTTTCCATCCATACTAATTAGGCTATGATACGACTTGTATTTCCTATTTTTTTAGCCTTCCGAAGTTTGCTCAAAAAATCGGTCATTTTTGAACATTTTCCCTTGGTCCCCCCTTTGCCATTTTTCAAAAAAGCGCGGTTTTCGACACTTTTGCAAAAGTTGTCATTTCTCGTCTAATAAGTGTTTTTTCATCCGGTTTTTTGCATAATCGAAATCTACGATAGTTTAGCTTTCCATCCATACTAATTAGGCTATGATACGACTTGTATTTCCTATTTTTTTAGCCTTCCGAAGTTTGCTCAAAAAATCGGTCATTTTTGAACATTTTCCCTTGGTCCCCCCTTTGCCATTTTTCAAAAAACCGCGGTTTTCGACACTTTTGCAAAAGTTGTCATTTCTCGTCTAATAAGTGTTTTTTCATCCGGTTTTTTGCATAATCGAAATCTACGATAGTTTAGCTTTCCATCCATACTAATTAGGCTATGATACGACTTGTATTTCCTATTTTTTTAGCCTTCCGAAGTTTGCTCAAAAAATCGGTCATTTTTGAACATTTTCCCTTGGTCCCCCCTTTGCCATTTTTCAAAAAGCGCGGTTTTCGACACTTTTGCAAAAGTTGTCATTTCTCGTCTAATAGGTGTTTTTTTCATCCGGTTTTTTGCATAATCGAAATCTACGATAGTTTAGCTTTCCATCCATACTAATTAGGCTATGATACGACTTGTATTTCCTATTTTTTTAGCCTTCCGAAGTTTGCTCAAAAAATCGTTCATTTGATAAAAATTAACCTAGGTCCACCCTTTGCCATTTTTCAAAAAACCGCGGTTTTCGACACTTTTGCAAAAGTTGTCATTTCTCGTCTCATAAGTGTTTTTTCATCCGGTTTTTTGCATAATCGAAATCTACGATAGTTTAGCTTTCCATCCATACTAATTAGGCTATGATACGACTTGTATTTCCTATTTTTTTAGCCTTCCGAAGTTTGCTCAAAAAATCGGTCATTTTTGAACATTTTCCCTTGGTCCCCCCTTTGCCATTTTTCAAAAAACCGCGGTTTTCGACACTTTTGCAAAAGTTGTCATTTCTCGTCTAATAGGTGTTTTTTTCATCCGGTTTTTTGCATAATCGAAATCTACGATAGTTTAGCTTTCCATCCATACTAATTAGGCTATGATACGACTTGTATTTCCTATTTTTTTAGCCTTCCGAAGTTTGCTCAAAAATCGGTCATTTTTGAACATTTTCCCTTGGTCCCCCCTTTGCCATTTTTCAAAAAACCGCGGTTTTCGACACTTTTGCAAAACAAGACATTTCTCGTCTAATAGGTTTTTTTTCATCCGGTTTTTTGCATAATCGAAATCTACGATATTTTAGCTTTCCATCCATACTAATTAGGCTATGATACGACTTGTATTTCCTATTTTTTTAGCCTTCCGAAGTTTGCTCAAAAAATCGGTCATTTTTGAACATTTTCCCTTGGTCCCCCCTTTGCCATTTTTCAAAAAAGCGCGGTTTTCGACACTTTTGCAAAAGTTGTCATTTCTCGTCTAATAAGTGTTTTTTCATCCGGTTTTTTGCATAATCGAAATCTACGATAGTTTAGCTTTCCATCCATACTAATTAGGCTATGATACGACTTGTATTTCCTATTTTTTTAGCCTTCCGAAGTTTGCTCAAAAAATCGGTCATTTTTGAACATTTTCCCTTGGTCCCCCCTTTGCCATTTTTCAAAAAAGCGCGGTTTTCGACACTTTTGCAAAAGTTGTCATTTCTCGTCTAATAAGTGTTTTTTCATCCGGTTTTTTGCATAATCGAAATCTACGATAGTTTAGCTTTCCATCCATACTAATTAGGCTATGATACGACTTGTATTTCCTATTTTTTTAGCCTTCCGAAGTTTGCTCAAAAATCGGTCATTTTTGAACATTTTCCCTTGGTCCCCCCTTTGCCATTTTTCAAAAAACCGCGGTTTTCGACACTTTTGCAAAAGTTGTCATTTCTCGTCTAATAGGTGTTTTTTTCATCCGGTTTTTTGCATAATCGAAATCTACGATAGTTTAGCTTTCCATCCATACTAATTAGGCTATGATACGACTTGTATTTCCTATTTTTTTAGCCTTCCGAAGTTTGCTCAAAAATCGGTCATTTTTGAACATTTTCCCTTGGTCCCCCCTTTGCCATTTTTCAAAAAAGCGCGGTTTTCGACACTTTTGCAAAAGTTGTCATTTCTCGTCTAATAAGTGTTTTTTCATCCGGTTTTTTGCATAATCGAAATCTACGATAGTTTAGCTTTCCATCCATACTAATTAGGCTATGATACGACTTGTATTTCCTATTTTTTTAGCCTTCCGAAGTTTGCTCAAAAAATCGGTCATTTTTGAACATTTTCCCTTGGTCCCCCCTTTGCCATTTTTCAAAAAAGCGCGGTTTTCGACACTTTTGCAAAAGTTGTCATTTCTCGTCTAATAAGTGTTTTTTCATCCGGTTTTTTGCATAATCGAAATCTACGATAGTTTAGCTTTCCATCCATACTAATTAGGCTATGATACGACTTGTATTTCCTATTTTTTTAGCCTTCCGAAGTTTGCTCAAAAAATCGGTCATTTTTGAACATTTTCCCTTGGTCCCCCCTTTGCCATTTTTCAAAAAAGCGCGGTTTTCGACACTTTTGCAAAAGTTGTCATTTCTCGTCTAATAAGTGTTTTTTCATCCGGTTTTTTGCATAATCGAAATCTACGATAGTTTAGCTTTCCATCCATACTAATTAGGCTATGATACGACTTGTATTTCCTATTTTTTTAGCCTTCCGAAGTTTGCTCAAAAAATCGGTCATTTTTGAACATTTTCCCTTGGTCCCCCCTTTGCCATTTTTCAAAAAGCGCGGTTTTCGACACTTTTGCAAAAGTTGTCATTTCTCGTCTAATAAGTGTTTTTTCATCCGGTTTTTTGCATAATCGAAATCTACGATAGTTTAGCTTTCCATCCATACTAATTAGGCTATGATACGACTTGTATTTCCTATTTTTTTAGCCTTCCGAAGTTTGCTCAAAAAATCGGTCATTTTTGAACATTTTCCCTTGGTCCCCCCTTTGCCATTTTTCAAAAAACCGCGGTTTTCGACACTTTTGCAAAAGTTGTCATTTCTCGTCTAATAAGTGTTTTTTCATCCGGTTTTTTGCATAATCGAAATCTACGATAGTTTAGCTTTCCATCCATACTAATTAGGCTATGATACGACTTGTATTTCCTATTTTTTTAGCCTTCCGAAGTTTGCTCAAAAAATCGGTCATTTTTGAACATTTTCCCTTGGTCCCCCCTTTGCCATTTTTTTAAAAAACCGCGGTTTTCGACACTTTTGCAAAAGTTGTCATTTCTCGTCTAATAGGTGTTTTTTCATCCGGTTTTTTGCATAATCGAAATCTACGATAGTTTAGCTTTCCATCCATACTAATTAGGCTATGATACGACTTGTATTTCCTATTTTTTTAGCCTTCCGAAGTTTGCTCAAAAATCGGTCATTTTTGAACATTTTCCCTTGGTCCCCCCTTTGCCATTTTTCAAAAAAGCGCGGTTTTCGACACTTTTGCAAAAGTTGTCATTTCTCGTCTAATAAGTGTTTTTTCATCCGGTTTTTTGCATAATCGAAATCTACGATAGTTTAGCTTTCCATCCATACTAATTAGGCTATGATACGACTTGTATTTCCTATTTTTTTAGCCTTCCGAAGTTTGCTCAAAAATCGGTCATTTTTGAACATTTTCCCTTGGTCCCCCCTTTGCCATTTTTCAAAAAAGCGCGGTTTTCGACACTTTTGCAAAAGTTGTCATTTCTCGTCTAATAAGTGTTTTTTCATCCGGTTTTTTGCATAATCGAAATCTACGATAGTTTAGCTTTCCATCCATACTAATTAGGCTATGATACGACTTGTATTTCCTATTTTTTTAGCCTTCCGAAGTTTGCTCAAAAAATCGGTCATTTTTGAACATTTTCCCTTGGTCCCCCCTTTGCCATTTTTCAAAAAACCGCGGTTTTCGACACTTTTGCAAAAGTTGTCATTTCTCGTCTAATAAGTGTTTTTTCATCCGGTTTTTTGCATAATCGAAATCTACGATAGTTTAGCTTTCCATCCATACTAATTAGGCTATGATACGACTTGTATTTCCTATTTTTTTAGCCTTCCGAAGTTTGCTCAAAAATCGGTCATTTTTGAACATTTTCCCTTGGTCCCCCCTTTGCCATTTTTCAAAAAACCGCGGTTTTCGACACTTTTGCAAAAGTTGTCATTTCTCGTCTAATAGGTGTTTTTTCATCCGGTTTTTTGCATAATCGAAATCTACGATAGTTTAGCTTTCCATCCATACTAATTAGGCTATGATACGACTTGTATTTCCTTTTTTGTTAGCCTTCTCAATTTTGCTCAAAAAATCGGTCCATTTTGAACATTTTCCCTTGGTCCCCCCTTTGCCATTTTTCAAAAAAGCGCGGTTTTCGACACTTTTGCAAAAGTTGTCATTTCTCGTCTAATAAGTGTTTTTTCATCCGGTTTTTTGCATAATCGAAATCTACGATAGTTTAGCTTTCCATCCATACTAATTAGGCTATGATACGACTTGTATTTCCTATTTTTTTAGCCTTCCGAAGTTTGCTCAAAAAATCGGTCATTTTTGAACATTTTCCCTTGGTCCCCCCTTTGCCATTTTTCAAAAAGCGCGGTTTTCGACACTTTTGCAAAAGTTGTCATTTCTCGTCTAATAAGTGTTTTTTCATCCGGTTTTTTGCATAATCGAAATCTACGATAGTTTAGCTTTCCATCCATACTAATTAGGCTATGATACGACTTGTATTTCCTATTTTTTTAGCCTTCCGAAGTTTGCTCAAAAAATCGGTCATTTTTGAACATTTTCCCTTGGTCCCCCCTTTGCCATTTTTCAAAAAAGCGCGGTTTTCGACACTTTTGCAAAAGTTGTCATTTCTCGTCTAATAAGTGTTTTTTCATCCGGTTTTTTGCATAATCGAAATCTACGATAGTTTAGCTTTCCATCCATACTAATTAGGCTATGATACGACTTGTATTTCCTATTTTTTTAGCCTTCCGAAGTTTGCTCAAAAAATCGGTCATTTTTGAACATTTTCCCTTGGTCCCCCCTTTGCCATTTTTCAAAAAAGCGCGGTTTTCGACACTTTTGCAAAAGTTGTCATTTCTCGTCTAATAAGTGTTTTTTCATCCGGTTTTTTGCATAATCGAAATCTACGATAGTTTAGCTTTCCATCCATACTAATTAGGCTATGATACGACTTGTATTTCCTATTTTTTTAGCCTTCCGAAGTTTGCTCAAAAAATCGGTCATTTTTGAACATTTTCCCTTGGTCCCCCCTTTGCCATTTTTCAAAAAACCGCGGTTTTCGACACTTTTGCAAAAGGTGTCATTTCTCGTCTAATAAGTGTTTTTTCATCCGGTTTTTTGCATAATCGAAATCTACGATAGTTTAGCTTTCCATCCATACTAATTAGGCTATGATACGACTTGTATTTCCTATTTTTTTAGCTTCCGAAGTTTGCTCAAAAAATCGGTCATTTTTGAACATTTTCCCTTGGTCCCCCCTTTGCCATTTTTCAAAAAACCGCGGTTTTCGACACTTTTGCAAAAGTTGTCATTTCTCGTCTAATAAGTGTTTTTTCATCCGGTTTTTTGCATAATCGAAATCTACGATAGTTTAGCTTTCCATCCATACTAATTAGGCTATGATACGACTTGTATTTCCTATTTTTTTAGCTTTCCGAAGTTTGCTTGAAAAATTCGGTCATTTTTGAACATTTTCCCTTGGTCCCCCCTTTGCCATTTTTCAAAAAACCGCGGTTTTCGACACTTTTGCAAAAGTTGTCATTTCTCGTCTAATAGGTGTTTTTTCATCCGGTTTTTTGCATAATCGAAATCTACGATAGTTTAGCTTTCCATCCATACTAATTAGGCTATGATTACGACTTGTATTTCCTATTTTTTTAGCCTTCCGAAGTTTGCTCAAAAAATCGGTCATTTTTTGAACATTTTCCCTTGGTCCCCCCTTTGCCATTTTCAAAAACCGCGGGTTTTCGACACTTTTGCAAAAGTTTGTCATTTCTCGTCTAATAGGTGTTTTTTCATCCGGTTTTTTGCATAAATAAAATCTAGGATAGTTTAGCTTTCCATCTATCTTAATTAGGCTATGATACGACTTGTATTTCCTATTTTTTTAGCCTTCCGAAGTTTGATCAAAAGATCGTTCATTTGTGAACGATTTTGCTCGGGCGCGTCGTTGCCGGTTTTCAAAAAAGCGCGGTTTTCGACACTTTTGCAAAAGTTGTCATTTCTCGTCTAATAGGTGGTTTTTCATCCGGTTTTTTGCATAATCGAAATCTACGATAGTTTAGCTTTCCATCCATACTAATTAGGCTATGATACGACTTGTATTTCCTATTTTATTATCCTTACGTAGTTTGCTAAAAAAATCGGTCATGTTTGAACACTTTCCCTTGATCCCCACTTTGCCATTTTTCAAAGAACCGCGGGTTTTTCGACACTTTTTGCAAAAGTTGTCATTTCTCGTCTAATAGGTGTTTTTTTCATCCGGTTTTTTGCTAATCGAAATCTAACGATAGTGTTAGCTTGTCCATCCATTCTAATTAGCGCTATGATGTCACGACTTGTATTTATCCATAGTTTTTAGCCTGTCTCCGAAGTTTGTCTCAACAAAATCGGTCATTTTTGAACATTTTCTCCTTGGTCCCCCCTTTGCCATTTTTCAAACAACGCGCGGTTTTCGACACTTTTGCAAAAAGTTGTCATTTCTCGTCTAATAGGTGTTTTTTCACATATCCGGTTATTTTTGCATAATCGCAATCTACGATAGTTTAGCTTTCCATCCATACTAATTAGGCTATGATTAACGACTTGTATTTCCTATTTTTTTTAGCCTTCCGAAAGTTTGCTCAAAAAATCGGTCCATTTGTGAACATTTTCACCTTGGTCCCACCCCCTGTTGCCATTTTTCAAAAGACCGCGGTTTTCGACACTTTTTGCAAAAGTTGTCATTTCTCGTCTAATAGGTGTTTTTTCATCCGGTTTTTTGCATAATCGACAATCTACGATAGTTTCAGCTTTCCATCCATACTAATTAGGCTATGATCGACTTGTATTTCCTATTTTTTTAGCCTTTGCCAGAAGTTGTGCTCAAAAAAATCGGTCATTTTTGAACCTTTTCCCTTGGTCCCCCCTTTGCCATTTTTCAAAAGACCGCGGTTTTCGACACTTTTTGCAAACAGTTGTCGATTTCTTCGTCTAATAGGTGTTTTTTCATCCGGTTTTTCTGCATAATCGAAAATCTAATCTACGATAGTTTAGTAGCTTTCCATCAATCACTAATTAGGCTATGATATTCGCACTTGTATTTCCTATTTTTTTCGCCTTCCGACGTGGCTCAAAAAATCGGTCATTTTTGAACATTTTCTCCGTGGTCCCCCCGTTGCCATTGCAAAAGACCGCCCGGTTTTCGACACTTTTGCAAAAGTTGTCATTTTTCGTCTAATAAGGTTGTTTTGTCACTCCGGTTTTTTGCCTAATCGAAATCTACGATAGTTTTGCTTGCAATCCAGACTAATTAGGCTATGATCACGACTTGTATTCTCCTATTTTTTTAGCCTTCCGAAGTTGGCTCAAAACAGTCGGTCATTTTTCTGAAACATTTTCCCTTGGTACCCCCTTTGCCATTGTTCCAAAAGACAGCGGTTTTCGACACTTTTGCAAAAGTTGTCATTTCTCGTATAATAAGTGTTTTTTCATCAGGTTTTTTGCATAATCGAAATCTACGATAGTTCGCTTTCCATCTTACTAATTAGGCTATGATACGACTTGTACTCTTCCTATTTGTTTTAGCCTTCCGAAGTTTGATCAAAAAATTCCGTCATTTTTGAACATTTTCCCTTGGTCCACCGTTTGCCATTTTTCAAAAGACGCCCGGTTTTCGACACCTTTTGCAAAAGTTGTCATGGCTCGTCTAATAGGTGTTTCTTCATACGGTTTGTTGCATAATCGAAAATATACGATAGTTTTAGCTTTCCATCCATACTTAATTAGGCTATGATACTGACTTGTAGTTCCTGTTTTTTTAGCCTTCCGTAAGTTTGCTCAAACAAATCGGTTATTTGTGAACAGTTTCCCTTGGTCCCCCCTTTGCCATTTTTCAAAAGACCCGCGGTTGTCGGACACTTTTGCAAAAGTTCCGTCACATTTCTCGTCTAATAGGTGTTTTTTTCATCCGGTTTTCGGCATACCCTTTGAAATCTAAGATAGTTTAGCTTTCCCTCCATACTAGTTAGGCTATGATACGGATTGTAGTTCCTATTTTTTTAGGCTTCCGATGAAGTTTGCTCAAAAAATCGGTTCATTTTTGAACATTTTCCCTTGCGTACCCCCTTTGCCATTTTTCAAAAGACCGCGGTTTTCGACACTTTTGCCTAAACAGTTGTCATTTCTCGTCTAATAGGTGTTTTTTCATTCCGTTGTCTGCATAATCAGAAATCTACGATAGTTTCTCTTTCCATCCATACTAAATTAGGCTATCATACGACTTGTATTCACTATTTTTTTCGCCTTCCGAAGTTTGCTCAAAAAATCGAGGTCATTTTTGAACATTTTCCCTTGGTCCCCCCTGTGCCCATTTTTCAAAAGAACGCGGTTTTCGACACTTTTGCAAAAGTTGTCATTTCTCGTAGAATAGGTGTTTTTTCATCCGGTTTTTTGCTTAGCGAAATCTACGATAGTTTAGCTCACATCCAGACTTTAAAATTAGGCTTTATGATACGACTTGTATTTCCTATCTTTTTAGCCTTCCGAAGTTTGCTCAAAAAATCGAGTCATTTTTGAACATTTTCCCTTGGTCCCCCCTTTGCCATTTTTCAAAGAAACGCGGTTTTCGACACTTTTGCAAAATTTGTCATTTATCGTCTAATAGGTGTTTTTTCATCCGGTTTTTTGCATAATGGAAATCTACGATAGTTTAGCGTTCCATTCATACTAATGAGACTATGATTCGACTTGTATTGCCTATTTTTTTAGCCTTCCGAAGTTTGCTCAAAAAAATCAGGTCATTTTTTGAACATTTTCCCTTGGTCCCCCCTTTGCCATTTTTCAAAAGATCGCGGGTTTCGACACTTTTGCAAAATAGTGTCATTTCTCGTCTCATAGGTGTCTTTTTCATCCGGTTTTTCTGCATAATCGAAATCTACGATAGTTTAGCTTTCCATCCATACTAAGTCGGCTATGGATACGACTCGGCTTTCCCTTTTTTTTTTTTTTTTTTTTTTTCTTTTTTAGCCTTCCGACGTTTGCTCAACAAATCCGGTCATTTTTGAACATTTTCCCTTGGTCCCCCCTTTGCCATTTTTCAAAAGACCGCGGTTTTCGACACTTTTGCAAATCTTGTCATTTCTCGTCTAATAGGTGTTTTTTCCTCCGGTTTTTTGCATAATCGAAATCTACGATAGTTTAGCTTTCCATCCATACTAATTAGGCTATGATACGACTTGTATTTCCTATTTTTTTAGCCTTCCGAAGTTTGCTCAAAAAATCGGTCATTTTTGAACATTTTCCCTTGGTCCCCCCTTTGCCATTTTTCAAAAAACCGCGGTTTTCGACACTTTTGCAAAAGTTGTCATTTCTCGTCTAATAGGTGTTTTTTTCATCCGGTTTTTTGAATAATCGAAATCTAAGATAGTTTAGCTTTCCATCCATACTAATTAGGCTATTATACGACTTGTATTTCCTATTTTTTTAGCCTTGCGCACATTGCTGCCATAATCGGACATATTCGAACATTTTCCCTTGGTCCCCCCTTTGCCATTTTTCAAAAAACCGCGGTTTTCGACACTTTTGCAAAAGTTGTCATTTCTCGTCTAATAAGTGTTTTTTCATCCGGTTTTTTGCATAATCGAAATCTACGATAGTTTAGCTTTCCATCCATACTAATTAGGCTATGATACGACTTGTATTTCCTATTTTTTTAGCCTTCCGAAGTTTGCTCAAAAATCGGTCATTTTTGAACATTTTCCCTTGGTCCCCCCTTTGCCATTTTTCAAAAAAGCGCGGTTTTCGACACTTTTGCAAAAGTTGTCATTTCTCGTCTAATAAGTGTTTTTTCATCCGGTTTTTTGCATAATCGAAATCTACGATAGTTTAGCTTTCCATCCATACTAATTAGGCTATGATACGACTTGTATTTCCTATTTTTTTAGCCTTCCGAAGTTTGCTCAAAAAATCGGTCATTTTTGAACATTTTCCCTTGGTCCCCCCTTTGCCATTTTTCAAAAAAGCGCGGTTTTCGACACTTTTGCAAAAGTTGTCATTTCTCGTCTAATAAGTGTTTTTTCATCCGGTTTTTTGCATAATCGAAATCTACGATAGTTTAGCTTTCCATCCATACTAATTAGGCTATGATACGACTTGTATTTCCTATTTTTTTAGCCTTCCGAAGTTTGCTCAAAAAATCGGTCATTTTTGAACATTTTCCCTTGGTCCCCCCTTTGCCATTTTTCAAAAACCGCGGTTTTCGACACTTTTGCAAAAGTTGTCATTTCTCGTCTAATAGGTGTTTTTTCATCCGTATTTTTGCATAATCGAAATCTACGATAGTTTAGCTTTCCATCCATACTAATTAGGCTATGATACGACTTGTATTTCCTATTTTTTTAGCCTTCCGAAGTTTGCTCAAAAAATCGGTCATTTTTGAACATTTTCCCTTGGTCCCCCCTTTGCCATTTTTCAAAAAACCGCGGTTTTCGACACTTTTGCAAAAGTTGTCATTTCTCGTCTAATAGGTGTTTTTTCATCCGGTTTTTTGCATAATCGAAATCTACGATAGTTTAGCTTTCCATCCATACTAATTAGGCTATGATACGACTTGTATTTCCTATTTTTTTAGCCTTCCGAAGTTTGCTCAAAAAATCGGTCATTTTTGAACATTTTCCCTTGGTCCCCCCTTTGCCATTTTTCAAAAAACCGCGGTTTTCGACACTTTTGCAAAAGTTGTCATTTCTCGTCTAATAGGTGTTTTTTCATCCGGTTTTTTGCATAATCGAAATCTACGATAGTTTAGCTTTCCATCCATACTAATTAGGCTATGATACGACTTGTATTTCCTATTTTTTTAGCCTTCCGAAGTTTGCTCAAAAATCGGTCATTTTTGAACATTTTCCCTTGGTCCCCCTTTGCCATTTTTCAAAAAACCGCGGTTTTCGACACTTTTGCAAAAGTTGTCATTTCTCGTCTAATAGGTGTTTTTCATCCGGTTTTTTGCATAATCGAAATCTACGATAGTTTAGCTTTCCATCCATACACATTACGCTATGATACGACTTGAATTTCCTATTTTTTTAGCCTTCCGCAGTTTGCTCAAAATATCGGTGATTTTTGTACATTTTTTCTTGGTCCTCCCTTTGCCATTTTTAAAAAATCCGCGGTTTTCGACAACTTTTGGGCAAATATTGTCAAGATTTGCTCGTCGAATAGGTGTTTTTTTCATGTCCGGTTGTTTTGCATGAATCGAAATCGACGATAGTGGGGGCGGGTCCTGCCATACTAAGGAGGCTATGATACGACTTGTATTCTTCCCTATTTTTTTAGCCGTCCGAAGGGTTCTCAAAAACCGGTCAAGTCTTTTGAACAGTTTCCCTTGGTCCCCCCCCTTGCCATTTTTCCCAAAAAAACCGCGTTTGTTCGACTACGGTTGCAAAAGTTGTCATTCCTCCGGTCTAAGAGGTTGTTGTTGTTCATCCGGTTTTTGGGCAAAGTCGAAATCTAACGAATATTTCGGCTTTCCATCCATACTAATTAGGCTATTAGACGACTATGTAGTTTCCTAGTTTTTTAGCTATCCGAAGTTGGCTCAAAACATCGGTCATTTTTGAACATTTGCGCCTGGGCCCCCCCTTGCCATGTTTCCCAAAAACCGCGCGTTTTCCGACACTTTATCGCAAAACAGTTGTCATTTGCTCATCGTCTAAGATGTGCTAATTTTTTTTTCAGCCGGTTTTTTGCATAATCGAAAATCTAACGATAGTTGAGAGCTTTACCAGTCCATTACTAAGTAGGCTATGATACGACTTGTAGTCTCCTATTTTTTTTAGCCTTCCGGAGATTTTTGCTCAAAGATCGGTGCTTTATAGAACATTTTCCCTCCCCTTGTGTCCCCCCCTTTTGCCATTTTTCAAAAAAAAAACCGCGGTTTTCGACACTTTTCGCAAAAAGATGTCTTGTCTCGTCTAATAGGTTGTTTTTCATGCCAGGTTTTTTGGCATACGGTGCGAACTGTCGGGACGATAGTTTAGTCTTTCACGTCCATAGACTAATGTACGGGTCTATGATACTACTTGTATGTCCGTATTGTTTTAGGCCTTCCGAAGATTTCGCTGCAAAACAATGCGGTCATTTTTGAACATTTTACCCTTGTGTCCCTGCCCCCTTGGCCATTTTTCAAATAAACGCGCGGTTTTTCGAAGGAAACGTTGTGCAAAAAGTTTTCATTTCCTCGTCTAATAGTGTGTTTGGTTTCATCCGGTTTTTTGCATAATCGAAGCTACGATAGTTTAGGCTTTCGCATCCATACTAATTAGGCTATGATACGACTTGTATTTCCTATTTTTTTAGCCTTCCCGAGTTTGCTCAATAAAATCGGTTCATTTTTGAACATTTTCCCCTTGGTCCCCCCTTTGCGCATTTTTCAAAAAACCGCGGTTTTTCGACACTTTTGCTAAAAAGTTGTCATTTTCCTCGTCTACTAGGTGTTTTTTCCATCCGGCTTGTTTTGCACTATCGCAATGTCTAGCGATAGTTTAGCTTTCCAGCCATACTAATTAGGCTATCTGAATACGACTTGTATTTCCTATTTTTTTAGCCTTCCGAAGTTTGCTCAAAAGACATCGGTCATTTTTGCAACATTTTCCCTTGTTCCCCCCTTTGCCATTTTTCAAAAAACCGCTGTTTTCGACACTTTTTTCAAAAGGTTGTCATTTCTCCGTCTAATAGGTGTTTTTTTGTCATCCGTTTTTTTGCAATAAGCGAAATCGACGATAGTTTAGCTTTCCATCTAATACTCATTAGGAGTTTTCCTTGTCTTGATACGACTTGTATTTCCTATTTTGTTGAGCCTTCCGAAGTTTGCTCAAAAAATCGGTCATTATTTAGGGAACATTTTCCCTTGGTCCCCCCTCCCTTTGCCATTTGTTTCAAAAAACCAGGCGGTTCCTTTCGACACACTATGTGGCAAACAGTTTGGTCATTTGCTCGTCTAATGTCGCATGTTTTGTTCATCCGGGGGATTTTTTTTGCATGTAATTCGAAATCCTACGCTTTAAATAGCGCTTCTTAGCTTTCACAGTCACATACTAATTCGGCTATGATACGAACACTTGTATTTCCTATTTTTTTTTAGCCTTCGCGAAGTTTGCTGCAAAAAATCGGTCATTTTTGGAACATTTTCCCTTGGTCCCCCCCTTTGCCAGGTTTTGATAGTGTGCTCTAAAAACCGCGGTTTTCGACACTTCTTGGGCAAAAGATTGCGCATTTCTCGTCTAAGATTGGTCGTTTTGTCACTCTCGGTTGTTGTTTTTGCAGTAATCGAAAAAATCTACGATAGTCGTTGAGCTTTCGCAGCCAGTACTAAGTAGCTATGATTACGGACTTGAATTTCCTAGGTTTTTAGCCGTTCCGAAGTTTGGCTCCAACAAAAAATCGGTCATTTTTGAAGCATTTCCCCTTGGTCCCCCCTTTGCCATTTTTCAACAAAACCGCGGTTTTCGACATCTCTTTGCAAAAGTTGGTCATTTCTCGTCTAATAGGGTGGTTTTTTCATACCGGTTTTTGGCATAATCGAAATCTACGCATAGTTTAGCTTTCCATCCATACTAATTAGGCGATAGTTATTACGACTTGTATTGCCTATTTTTTTAGCCCTTCCGAAGTTGGCTCAAAAAATCGGTCCATTTTTGAACATCTTACTTCCGCCTTTTTGGTTCCCCCCCTTTGCCATTTTTTCAACAAAACCTGCGGTGCGTTTCGACTGCACATTCTTTCCTTGCAACTGTTGTCATATTCTACGTCTAATAGGTGTTTTCGTGCTTTCCGATCCGGTTTTTTGCATAATCGAAATCTTAACGAGTAGTTGTAGCTTTCCATCCCTACTAAATTAGGCTTTGAATGGATGGCCTACGCACTTGGGTATTTCCTATTTTTAGTTAGCCTTCCGAAATTTGGCCTCAAAAAATCGGTCATTTCTTGAACATTTTACCCTTGGTCCCGCCCTTTGCCATATTGTTCAAAAAACCGCGGTTTTTCGTCAGACACTTTTGCAAAAGTTGTCATTTCTCGTCTAATAGGTGTTGTTTTTCATCCGGTGTTTGTTTGCATAATCGAAAATCTACGCAGAGCATTTTAGCTTTCCATCCATACTAATTAGGCGCTATGAGTACGAACTTTGTATTTCCTATTTTCTAGTATTTAGCCTGTCCCGAAGTTTGCTCAAAAAATCGGTCATTTTGAACATTTTCCCTTGTCCCCCCGTTGCCATTTTTCAAAAAACCGCGGTTTTCGACACTTTTGCAAAAGTTTTCATTTCTCGTCTAATAAGTGTTTTTTCAATCCGGTTTTGTGCATAATCGAAATCTACGATAGTTTAGCTTTCCATCCATACTAATTAGGCTATGATACGACTTGTATTTCCTATTTTTTTAGCCTTCCGAAGTTTGCTCAAAAAATCGGTCATTTTTGAACATTTTCCCTTGGTCCCCCCCCTTTGCCATTTTTCAAAAACCGCGGTTTTCGACACTTTTGCAAAAGTTGCATTTCTCGTCTAATAGGTTTTTTTTCATCCGGTTTTTTGCATAATCGAAATCTACGATAGTTTATCTTTCCATCCTTCCTCATTAGCCGATGATACGACTTGTATTTCCTATTTTTTTAGCCTTCCGAAGTTTGCTCAAAAAATCGGTCATTTTTGAACATTTTCCCTTGGTCCCCCCTTTGCCATTTTTCAAAAAACCGCGGTTTTCGACCCTTTTGCAAAAGTTGTCATTTCTCGTCTAATAGGTGTTTTTTCATCCGGTTTTTTGCATAATCGAAATCTACGATAGTTTAGCTTTCCATCCATACTAATTATGCTATGATACGACTTGTATTTCCTATTTTTTTAGCCTTCCGAAGTTTGCTCAAAAAATCGGTCATTTTTGAACATTTTCCCTTGGTCCCCCCTTTGCCATTTTTCAAAAAACCGCGGTTTTCGACACTTTTGCAAAAGTTGTCATTTCTCGTCTAATAGGTGTTTTTTTCATCCGGTTTTTTGCATAATCGAAATCTACGATAGTTTAGCTTTCCATCCATACTAATTAGGCTATGATACGACTTGTATTTCCTATTTTTTTAGCCTTCCGAAGTTTGCTCAAAAAATCGGTCATTTTTGAACATTTTTCCTTGGTCCTCCCTTTGCCATTTTTAAAAAATCCGCGGTTTTCGACACTTTTGCAAAAATTGTCATTTCTCGTCTAATAAGTGTTTTTTCATCCGGTTTTTTGCATAATCGAAATCTACGATAGTTTAGCTTTCCATCCATACTAATTAGGCTACTATACGACTTGTATTTCCTATTTTTTTAGCCTTCCGAAGTTTGCTCAAAAAATCGGTCATTTTTGAACATTTTCCCTTGGTCCCCCCTTTGCCATTTTTCAAAAAACCGCGGTTTTCGACACTTTTGCAAAAGTTGTCATTTCTCGTCTAATAGGTGTTTTTTTATCCGGTTTTTTGCATAATCGAAATCTACGATAGTTTAGCTTTCCATCCATACTAATTAGGCTATGATACGACTTGTATTTCCTATTTTTTTAGCCTTCCGAATTTTCCTTAAAAAATCGGTCATTTTTGAACATTTTCCCTTGGTCCCCCCTTTGCCATTTTTCAAAAAACCGTGGTTTTCGTCACTTTTGCAAAAATTGTCATTTCTCGTCTAATAGGTGTTTTTTCAAGCGGTTTTTTTGCATAGTAAAAATCTTCGATAGTTAAGCTTTCGATGCATACTTATTAGGCTGTTATACGACTTGGATTACCTATTTTTTTCGCCTTCCGAAGTTTGCTCAAAAAATCAGTCATTTTTTGATTATTTTCCCTTGGTCCCCCCCTTGCCATTTTTCAAAAAACCGCGGTTTTCGACACTTTTGCAAAAGTTGTCATTTCTCGTCTAATAGGTGTTTTTTCATCCGGTTTTTTGCATAATCGAAATCTACGATAGTTTAGCTTTCCATCCATACTAATTAGGCTATGATACGACTTGTATTTCCTATTTTTTAGCCTTCCGAAGTTTGCTCAAAAAATCGGTCATTTTTGAACATTTTGCCTTGGTCCCCCCTTTGCCATTTTTCAAAAAACCGCGGTTTTCGACACTTTTGCAAAAGTTGTCATTTCTCGTCTAATAGGTGTTTTTTCATCCGGTTTTTTGCATAATCGAAATCTACGATAGTTTAGGCTTTCCATCCATACTAATTAGGCTATGATACGACTTGTATTTCCTATTTTTTTAGCCTTCCGAAGTTTGCTCAAAAAATCGGTCATTTTTGAACATTTTCCCTTGGTCCCCCCTTTGCCATTTTTCAAAAAACCGCGGTTTTCGACACTTTTGCAAAAGTTGTCATTTCTCGTCTAATAAGTGTTTTTTTTTCATCCGGTTTTTTGTGCATAATCGAAATCTACGATAGTTTAGCTTTCCATCCCTACTAATTAGGCTATGATACGACTTGTATTTCCTATTTTTTTAGCCTTCCGAAGTTTGCTCAAAAAATCGGTCATTTTTGAACATTTTCCCTTGGTCCCCCCTTTGCCATTTTTCAAAAAACCTCAGTTTTCGACACTTTGCAAAAATTTTTCATTTCTCGTCTAATAGGTGTTTTTTCATCCGGTTTTTTGCATAATCGAAATCTACGATAGTTTAGCTTTCCATCCATACTAATTAGGCTATGATACGACTTGTATTTCCTATTTTTTTAGCCTTCCGAAGTTTGCTCAAAAAATCGGTCATTTTTGAACATTTTCCCTTGGTCCCCCCTTTGCCATTTTTCAAAAAAGCGCGGTTTTCGACACTTTTGCAAAAGTTGTCATTTCTCGTCTAATAAGTGTTTTTCCATCCGGTTTTTTGCATAATCGAAATCTACGATAGTTTAGCTTTCCATCCATACTAATTAGGCTATGATACGACTTGTATTTCCTATTTTTTTAGCCTTCCGAAGTTTGCTCAAAAAATCGGTCATTTTTGAACATTTTCCCTTGGTCCCCCCTTTGCCATTTTTCAAAAAACCGCGGTTTTCGACACTTTTGCAAAAGTTGTCATTTCTCGTCTAATAAGTGTTTTTTCATCCGGTTTTTTGCATAATCGAAATCTACGATAGTTTAGCTTTCCATCCATACTAATTAGGCTATGATACGACTTGTATTTCCTATTTTTTTAGCCTTCCGAAGTTTGCTCAAAAAATCGGTCATTTTTGAACATTTTCCCTTGGTCCCCCCTTTGCCATTTTTCAAAAAACCGCGGTTTTCGACACTTTTGCAAAAGTTGTCATTTCTCGTCTAATAAGTGTTTTTTCATCCGGTTTTTTTGCATAATCGAAATCTACGATAGTTTAGCTTTCCATCCATACTAATTAGGCTATGATACGACTTGTATTTCCTATTTTTTTAGCCTTCCAAATTTGCTCAAAAAATCGGTCATTTTTGAACATTTTCCCTTGGTCCCCCCTTTGCCATTTTTCAAAAAACCGCGGTTTTCGACACTTTTGCATTAGTTGTCATTTCTCTTCTACTAATGTTTTTTTCCTCCGGTTTTTTGCATAATCGAAATCTACGATAGTTTAGCTTTCCATCCATACTAATTAGGCTATGATACGACTTGTATTTCCTATTTTTTTAGCCTTCCGAAGTTTGCTCAAAAAATCGGTCATTTTTGAACATTTTCCCTTGGTCCCCCCTTTGCCATTTTTCAAAAAGCGCGGTTTTCGACACTTTTGCAAAAGTTGTCATTTCTCGTCTAATAAGTGTTTTTTCATCCGGTTTTTTGCATAATCGAAATCTACGATAGTTTAGCTTTCCATCCATACTAATTAGGCTATGATACGACTTGTATTTCCTATTTTTTTAGCCTTCCGAAGTTTGCTCAAAAAATCGGTCATTTTTGAACATTTTCCCTTGGTCCCCCCTTTGCCATTTTTCAAAAAAGCGCGGTTTTCGACACTTTTGCAAAAGTTGTCATTAATCGTCTAAGAAGTGTTTTTTCATACGGTTTTTTGCATAAGCGAAATCTACGATAGTTTAGCTTTCCATCCATACTAATTAGGCTATGATACGACTTGTATTTCCTATTTTTTTAGCCTTCCGAAGTTTGCTCAAAAAATCGGTCATTTTTGAACATTTTCCCTTGGTCCCCCCTTTGCCATTTTTCAAAAAAGCGCGGTTTTCGACACTTTTGCAAAATTTGTCATGTCTCTTCTAATAGGTGTTTTTCATCCGGTTTTTTGCATAATCGAAATCTACGATAGTTTAGCTTTCCATCCATACTAATTAGGCTATGATACGACTTGTATTTCCTATTTTTTTAGCCTTCCGAAGTTTGCTCAAAAAATCGGTCATTTTTGAACATTTTCCCTTGGTCCCCCCTTTGCCATTTTTCAAAAAACCGCGGTTTTCGACACTTTTGCAAAAGTTGTCATTTCTCGTCTAATAAGTGTTTTTTCATCCTTTTTTTTGCATAATCGAAATCTACGATAGTTTAGCTTTCCATCCATACTAATTAGGCTATGATACGACTTGTATTTCCTATTTTTTTAGCCTTCCGAAGTTTGCTCAAAAAATCGGTCATTTTTGAACATTTTCCCTTGGTCCCCCCTTTGCCATTTTTCAAAAAACCGCGGTTTTCGACACTTTTGCAAAAGTTGTCATTTCTCGTCTAATAAGTGATTTTCATCCGGTTTCCTGCATAACTGAAATCGACGATAGTTTAGCTTTCTATCCATACTAATTAGTCTATGATACGACTTGTATTTCCTATTTTTTTAGCCTTCCGAAGTTTGCTCAAAAAATCGGTCATTTTTGAACATTTTCCCTTGGTCCCCCCTTTGCCATTTTTCAAAAAAGCGCGGTTTTCGACACTTTTGCAAAAGTTGTCATTTCTCGTCTAATAAGTGTTTTTTCATCCGGTTTTTTGCATAATCGAAATCTACGATAGTTTAGCTTTCCATCCATACTAATTAGGCTATGATACGACTTGTATTTCCTATTTTTTTAGCCTTCCGAAGTTTGCTCAAAAAATCGTACATTTTTGAACATTTTCCCTTGGTCCCCCCTTTGCCATTTTTCAAAAAAGCGCGGTTTTCGACACTTTTGCAAAAGTTGTCATTTCTCGTCTAATAAGTGTTTTTTCATCCGGTTTTTTGCATAATCGAAATCTACGATAGTTTAGCTTTCCATCCATACTAATTAGGCTATGATACGACTTGTATTTCCTATTTTTTAAGCCTTCCTGTGTCTGCCCAACAGATCTGTGATTTTCCGATCTTTTCCCTTGGTCCCCCCTTTGCCATTTTTCAAAAAAGCGCGGTTTTCGACACTTTTGCAAAAGTTGTCATTTCTCGTCTAATAAGTGTTTTTTCATCCGGTTTTTTGCATAATCGAAATCTACGATAGTTTAGCTTTCCATCCATACTAATCTAGGCTATGATACGACTTGTATTTCCTATTTTTTTAGCCTTCCGAAGTTTGCTCAAAAAATCGGTCATTTTTGAACATTTTCCCTTGGCCCCGCCTTTGCCATTTTTCAAAAAAGCGCGGTTTTCGACACTTTTGCAAAAGTTGTCATTTCTCGTCTAATAAGTGTTTTTTCATCCGGTTTTTTGCATAATCGAAATCTACGATAGTTTAGCTTTCCATCCATACTAATTAGGCTATGATACGACTTGTATTTCCTATTTTTTTAGCCTTCCGAAGTTTGCTCAAAAAATCGGTCATTTTTGAACATTTTCCCTTGGTCCCCCCTTTGCCATTTTTCAAAAAAGCGCGGTTTTCGACACTTTTGCAAAAGTTGTCATTTCTCGTCTAATAAGTGTTTTTTCATCCGGTTTTTTGCATAATCGAAATCTACGATAGTTTAGCTTTCCATCCATACTAATTAGGCTATGATACGACTTGTATTCCTATTTGTTTAGCCTTCCGAAGTTTGCTCAAAAATCGGTCATTTTTGAACATTTTCCCTTGGTCCCCCTTTGCCATTTTTCAAAAAACCGCGGTTTTCGACACTTTTGCAAAAGTTGTCATTTCTCGTCTAATAGGTGTTTTTTCATCCGGTTTTTTGCATAATCGAAATCTACGATAGTTTAGCTTTCCATCCATACTAATTAGGCTATGATACGACTTGTATTTCCTATTTTTTTAGCTTTCCGAAGTTTGCTTAAAAAAATCGGTCATTTTTGAACATTTTCCCTTGGTCCCCCCTTTGCCATTTTTCAAAAAACCGCGGTTTTCGACACTTTTGCAAAAGTTGTCATTTCTCGTCTAATAGGTGTTTTTTCATCCGGTTTTTTGCATAATCGAAATCTACGAGACAGTTAGCTTTCCATCCATACTAATTAGGCTATGATACGACTTGTATTTCCTATTTTTTTAGCCTTCCGAAGTTTGCTCAAAAAATCGGTCATTTTTGAACATTTTCCCTTGGTCCCCCCTTTGCCATTTTTCAAAAAACCGCGGTTTTCGACACTTTTGCAAAAGTTGTCATTTCTCGTCTAATAAGTGATTTTTCATCAGTTTTTTTGCATAATCGAAATCTACGATAGTTTAGCTTTCCATCCATACTAATTAGGCTATGATACGACTTGTATTTCCTATTTTTTTAGCCTTCCGAAGTTTGCTCAAAAAATCGGTCATTTTTGAAACTTTTCCCTTGGTCCCCCCTTTGCCATTTTTCAAAAAAGCGCGGTTTTCGACACTTTTGCAAAAGTTGTCATTTCTCGTCTAATAAGTGTTTTTTCATCCGGTTTTTTGCATAATCGAAATCTACGATAGTTTAGCTTTCCATCCATACTAATTAGGCTATGATACGACTTGTATTTCCTATTTTTTTAGCCTTCCGAAGTTTGCTGAGACACTCGGTCATTTTTGGACATTCTCCCTTGGTCCCCCCTTTGCCATTTTTCAAAAAACCGCGGTTTTCGACACTTTTGCACAAGTTGTCATTTCTCGTCTAATAGGTGTTTTTTCATCCGGTTTTTTGCATAATCGAAATCTACGATAGTTTAGCTTTCCATCCATACTAATTAGGCTATGATACGACTTGTATTTCCTATTTTTTTAGCCTTCCGAAGTTTGCTCAAAAAATCGGTCATTTTTGAACATTTTCCTTGGTCCCCCTTTGCCATTTTTCAAAAAACCGCGGTTTTCGACACTTTTGCAAAAGTTGTCATTTCTCGTCTAATAGGTGTTTTTTCATCCGGTTTTTGCATAATCGAAATCTACGATAGTTTAGCTTTCCAGCCATACTAATTAGGCTATGATACGACTTGTATTTCCTATTTTTTTAGCCTTCCGAAGTTTGCTCAAAAAATCGGTCATTTTTGAACATTTTCCCTTGGTCCCCCCTTTGCCATTTTTCAAAAAAGCGCGGTTTTCGACACTTTTGCAAAAGTTGTCATTTCTCGTCTAGTTATAGGTGTTTTTTTTGTCAGTCCGTTTTTGGCATACATCGAAATCTAAGCGAAGTTTAGCTTTCCATCCATACTAATTAAGGCTATGATAACGCACGGCAAAACAGGGTTGTAAGTGCACTATTTTGAGCCTTCCGAAGTTGTGCTCAAAAAATCGGTCAATTTGTTGCTGAACATTTTCCCTTGGTCCCCCCTTTGCCATTTTTTTTCCAAAACACCGCGGTTTTCGACACTTTTGC
>NW_027179975.1:0-22400 GCF_036669925.1 Montipora capricornis | reverse complement strand
AGCTTGACAGTTCATGCTCTACACATTTCCGAGAAGCATGGCTTACCCCCAAAGGACTTAGGAGAAATTTACTGTCTAATAAAGAAGTGCGAAAACAACTTTGATTGCTCGTGTATGGAACGTTTTTAATTAACATGCTCAATGTACGAGTGACTATTTTTTTTACATTTGTTCCCTTTATTGTTTAACACTCCCTCCACGTAGTTGTACATTTTTAGTTCATTATTTATCCATATAATTTGGTTAATTTTATTTCCTAACAATAAACTTCATAATTACTGAAGCACGATGAAAACGTCAATTTCTTTTTTACAACCTTTTTAAAATTAAAAACAGAGAAGGCGTTTCCCTTTATAATATCTGATTTTGTCCCACTTTGTTCCAAGGATGTTTATGCAAATTTCAAAACTTAACAGAAAGGGATTGTGTAGTTTTCATAAGCCTCCAGAGAATTGTACATATGACAGATCTCCCATGGATGGAATGACTGTTCTTTTCTTGTTCCCAGTTAAATATATATGGACCCAAAATCATTTTTTCTTTCCCCCACGGGACACTTGAAATAGGAAAGCGTTTTCCCCTCTAAGAGCAAATATGTTTTTTGTTTCAATAAAGTTTACGCTGGAACAAGGTCTGGAAGGGGGTCTGACCCGCATTCACCCTCCCTTTCACGCTCCCGTATCCCGACTCGTTGTCTTCGCTTTTCCGAATCCCGTTTTTTTCCTCAATAATTTGTTTAAAAGGACTAATTTTTGCATAAGCTCATGAAATTAAGATGTAGATTTGACCTTTTGGTTGTTATTTTGATTTTACGCGTGTTGTGAAACTACTGCAAAATGCAATTAGTTTCTTATACCTCAGCACGATGAAAGAGCCTGATATGAAAGAGTGATGGTCTTCTGTACGCGTGCGCACTGTCCTTGATAAAAACAGTTCACAGGAAAACCCTCGACTGCGTCTTCCCCATGGTGCTACTCCCTCATTGTCGCTGGAGTCAGTCATACTCTGACAGTGGTCATCAGCTGAACTGGGTTCCTCAGTGACTCGATCGCCAACAGGTAGCTCTCTCATCTAATCCAGTAAAAGTTTTAAATGCTTTTGAAATTTAAAAAGCTCTTTTTTATCCGCGCTGAGCCAGACAATAAAACCATTTCCTTGGGATCGTCTGTCGCCAGGAAGAACTGGTGTGCCAGCCCCGGTTAAAAAATCCTCTCGAAAACAAAAGCTAAGAGCTTGAGCGTTATTGAAAATGTGTCGAGTATTAATTCAACCACGTGCGACACGCTCACTACCACAGTGTCTCCAGGATTGGCAAATAACTAATAGGTGTTACAATAGTTTTTAAACGTAATACGGTTATACTTATATATAAAAGGAAGACAACGTCTTTACTTTCTTTCTCTTTAAGAAAGAAATTTGCAGGATTTTTTTCCAAAAACTAAAAATATTACTCTCACAGAAGTTGCCATCTTCATCAATAAAGTGATTTCCTTGACCCGTTGAAAAATATACTGCGGGTATAAGTCCAACCAGAGTGTGGATATAATAAGTCCAACCAGAGTGGGGAGTATAAGTCCAACCAGAGTGTGGATGTATAAGTCCAACCAGAGTGTGGATGTATAAGTCCAACCAGAGTGTGGATGTATAAGTCCCAACCAGAGTGTGGATGTATAAGTCCAACCAGAGTGTGGATGTATAAGTCCAACCAGAGTTGTGGATGTATAAGTCCAACCAGAGTGTGGATGTATAAGTCCACCCAGAGTGGATGTATAGTCCAACCAGAGTGTGGATGTATAAGTCTAACCAGAGTGTGGATGTATAAGTCCAACCAGAGTGTGGATGTATAAGTCCAACCAGAGTGTGGATGTATAAGTCCAACCAGAGTGTGGATGTATAAGTCCAACCAGAGTGTGGATGTATAAGTCCAACCAGAGTGTGGATGTATAAGTCCAACCAGAGTGTGGATGTATAAGTCCAACCAGAGTGTGGATGTATAAGTCCAACCAGAGTGTGGATGTATAAGTCCAACCAGAGTGTGGATGTATAAGTCCAACCAGAGTGTGGATGTATAAGTCCAACCAGAGTGTGGATGTATAAGTCCAACCAGAGTGTGGATGTATAAGTCCAACCAGAGTGTGGATGTATAAGTCCAACCAGAGTGTGGATGTATAAGTCCAACCAGAGTGTGGATGTATAAGTCCAACCAGAGTGTGGATGTATAAGTCCAACCAGAGTGTGGATGTATAAGTCCAACCAGAGTGTGGATGTATAAGTCCAACCAGAGTGTGGATGTATAAGTCCAACCAGAGTGTGGATGTATAAGTCCAACCAGAGTGTGGATGTATAAGTCCAACCAGAGTGTGGATGTATAAGTCCAACCAGAGTGTGGATGTATAAGTACAACCATAGAGTGTGGATGTATAAGTCCAACCAGAGTGTGGATGTATAAGTCCAACCAGAGTGTGGATGTATAAGTCCAACCAGAGTGTGGATGTATAAGTCCAACCAGAGTGTGGATGTATAAGTCCAACCAGAGTGTGGATGTATTAGTCCAACCAGAGTGTGGATGTATAAGTCCAACCAGAGTGTGGATGTATAAGTCCAACCAGAGTGTGGATGTATAAGTCCAACCAGAGTGTGGATGTATAAGTCCAACCAGAGTGTGGATGTATAAGTCCAACCAGAGTGTGGATGTATAAGTCCAACCAGAGTGTGGATTGTATAAGTCCAACCAGAGTGTGGATGTATAAGTCCAACCAGAGTGTGGATGTATAAGTCCAACCAGAGTGTGGATGTATAAGTCCAACCAGAGTGTGGATGTATAAGTCCAACCAGAGTGTGGATGTATAAGTCCAAACCAGTGTGTGCATGTATAAGTCCACCAGAGTGTGGATGTATAAGTCCAACCAGAGTGTGGATGTATAAGTCCAACCAGAGTGTGGATGTATAAGTCCAACCAGAGTGTGGATGTATAAGTCCAACCAGAGTGTGGATGTATAAGTCCAACCAGAGTGTGGATGTATAAGTCCAACCAGAGTGTGGATGTATAAGTCCAACCAGAGTGTGGATGTATAAGTCCAACCAGAGTGTGGATGTATAAGTCCAACCAGAGTGTGGATGTATAAGTCCAACCAGAGTGTGGATGTATAAGTCCAACCAGAGTGTGGATGTATAAGTCCAACCAGAGTGTGGATGTATAAGTCCAACCAGAGTGTGGATGTATAAGTCCAACCAGAGTGTGGATGTATAAGTCCAACCAGAGTGTGGATGTATAAGTCCAACCAGAGTGTGGATGTATAAGTCCACACAGAGTGTGGATGTATAAGTCCAACCAGAGTGTGGATGTATAAGTCCAACCAGAGTGTGGATGTATAAGTCCAACCAGAGTGTGGATGTATAAGTCCAACCAGAGTGTGGATGTATAAGTCCAACCAGAGTGTGGATGTATAAGTCCAACCAGAGTGTGGATGTATAAGTCCAACCAGAGTGTGGATGTATAAGTCCAACCAGAGTGTGGATGTATAAGTCCAACCAGAGTGTGGATGTATAAGTCCAACCAGAGTGTGGATGTATAAGTCTAACCAGAGTGTGGATGTATAAGTCCAAACCAGAGTGGGGGTGTATAAGTCCAACCAGAGTGTGGATGTGGATGTATAAGTCCAACCAGAGTGTGGATGTATAAGTCCAACCAGAGTGTGGATGTATAAGTCCAACCAGAGTGTGGATGTATAAGTCCAACCAGAGTGTGGATGTATAAGTCCAACCAGAGTGTGGATGTATAAGGCCAACCAGAGTGTGGATGTATAAGTCCAACCAGAGTGTGGATGTATAAGTCCAACCAGAGTGTGGATGTATAAGTCCAACCAGAGTGTGGATGTATAAGTCCAACCAGAGTGTGGATGTATAAGTTCCAACCAGGAGTGTGGATGTATAAGTCCAACCAGAGTGTGGAGGTATAAGTCCAACCAGAGTGTGGATGTATAAGTTCAACCAGAGTGTGGATGTATAAGTCCAACCAGAGTGTGGATGTATAAGTCCAACCAGAGTGTGGATGTATAAGGCCAACCAGAGTGTGGATGTATAAGTCCAACCAGAGTGTGGATGTATAAGTCCAACCAGAGTGTGGATGTATAAGTCCAACCAGAGTGTGGATGTATAAGTCCAACCAGAGTGTGGATAGTATATAGTCCAACCAGAGTGTGGATGTATAAGTCCAAACCAGAGTGTGGATATATAAGTCCAACCAGAGTGTGGATGTTTAAGTCCACCCAGAGTGTGGATGGTATATAAGTCCAACCAGAGTGTGGACGTTGTATAAGTCCAACCAGAGTGGGTGGGGGAGGAAAATGGGGGAAATAAAGCGTATAAGTCCAACCAGAGTGTGCGATGATATAAGTCCAACCAGAGTGTGGAGGGGATGTATATAAGACAACCAGATGTGTGGATGTATATAGTCCAAACCAGAGTGTGGATGGAGATAAGTCAAACCAGAGTGTGGATGATATAGAGTTCCAACCAGAAAGTGTGGATGTATATAAGTCCAACCAGGAGTGTGGATGTAATATAAGTCCCAACCAGAGTGTGGCATTGTATATAAGTCCAACCAGAGTGTGGATGTAATAAGTCCAACCCGAGTGTGGATGTATAAAGTACAACCAGACAGTGAAGCTGCGAACGGTAATAAGTCCAACCAGAGTGTGGATGGTTCTATAAGTCCAACCAGAGTGTGGATGTATAAGTCCAACCAGAGTGTGGATGTATAAGTCCAACCAGACTGTGGATGTATAAGTCCAACCAGACTGTGGATGTATAAGTCCAACCAGAGTGTGGATGTATAAGTCCAACCAGAGTGTGGATGTATAAGTCCAACCAGAGTGTGGATGTATAAGTCCAACCAGAGTGTGGATGTATAAGTCCAACCAGAGTGTGGATGTATAAGTCCAACCAGAGTGTGGATGTATAAGTCCAACCAGAGTGTGGATGTATAAGTCCAACCAGAGTGTGGATGTATAAGTCCAACCAGAGTGTGGATGTATAAGTCCAACCAGAGTGTGGATGTATAAGTCCAACCAGAGTGTGGATGTATAAGTCCAACCAGAGTGTGGATGTATAAGTCCAACCAGAGTGTGGATGTATAAGTCCAACCAGAGTGTGGATGTATAAGTCCAACCAGAGTGTGGATGTATAAGTCCAACCAGAGTGTGGATGTATAAGTCCAACCAGAGTGTGGATGTATAAGTCCAACCAGAGTGTGGATGTATAAGTCCAACCAGAGTGTGGATGTATAAGTCCAACCAGAGTGTGGATGTATAAGTCCAACCAGAGTGTGGATGTATAAGTCCAACCAGAGTGTGGATGTATAAGTCCAACCAGAGTGTGGATGTATAAGTCCAACCAGAGTGTGGATGTATAAGTCCAACCAGAGTGTGGATGTATAAGTCCAACCAGAGTGTGGATGTATAAGTCCAACCAGAGTGTGGATGTATAAGTCCAACCAGAGTGTGGATGTATAAGTCCAACCAGAGTGTGGATGTATAAGTCCAACCAGAGTGTGGATGTATAAGTCCAACCAGAGTGTGGATGTATAAGTCCAACCAGAGTGTGGATGTATAAGTCCAACCAGAGTGTGGATGTATAAGTCCAACCAGAGTGTGGATGTATAAGTCCAACCAGAGTGTGGATGTATAAGTCCAACCAGAGTGTGGATGTATAAGTCCAACCAGAGTGTGGATGTATAAGTCCAACCAGAGTGTGGATGTATAAGTCCAACCAGAGTGTGGATGTATAAGTCCAACCAGAGTGTGGATGTATAAGTCCAACCAGAGTGTGGATGTATAAGTCCAACCAGAGTGTGGATGTATAAGTCCAACCAGAGTGTGGATGTATAAGTCCAACCAGAGTGTGGATGTATAAGTCCAACCAGAGTGTGGATGTATAAGTCCAACCAGAGTGTGGATGTATAAGTCCAACCAGAGTGTGGATGTATAAGTCCAACCAGAGTGTGGATGTATAAGTCCAACCAGAGTGTGGATGTATAAGTCCAACCAGAGTGTGGATGTATAAGTCCAACCAGAGTGTGGATGTATAAGTCCAACCAGAGTGTGGATGTATAAGTCCAACCAGAGTGTGGATGTATAAGTCCAACCAGAGTGTGGATGTATAAGTCCAACCAGAGTGTGGATGTATAAGTCCAACCAGAGTGTGGATGTATAAGTCCAACCAGAGTGTGGATGTATAAGTCCAACCAGAGTGTGGATGTATAAGTCCAACCAGAGTGTGGATGTATAAGTCCAACCAGAGTGTGGATGTATAAGTCCAACCAGAGTGTGGATGTATAAGTCCAACCAGAGTGTGGATGTATAAGTCCAACCAGAGTGTGGATGTATAAGTCCAACCAGAGTGTGGATGTATAAGTCCAACCAGAGTGTGGATGTATAAGTCCAACCAGAGTGTGGATGTATAAGTCCAACCAGAGTGTGGATGTATAAGTCCAACCAGAGTGTGGATGTATAAGTCCAACCAGAGTGTGGATGTATAAGTCCAACCAGAGTGTGGATGTATAAGTCCAACCAGAGTGTGGATGTATAAGTCCAACCAGAGTGTGGATGTATAAGTCCAACCAGAGTGTGGATGTATAAGTCCAACCAGAGTGTGGATGTATAAGTCCAACCAGAGTGTGGATGTATAAGTCCAACCAGAGTGTGGATGTATAAGTCCAACCAGAGTGTGGATGTATAAGTCCAACCAGAGTGTGGATGTATAAGTCCAACCAGAGTGTGGATGTATAAGTCCAACCAGAGTGTGGATGTATAAGTCCAACCAGAGTGTGGATGTATAAGTCCAACCAGAGTGTGGATGTATAAGTCCAACCAGAGTGTGGATGTATAAGTCCAACCAGAGTGTGGATGTATAAGTCCAACCAGAGTGTGGATGTATAAGTCCAACCAGAGTGTGGATGTATAAGTCCAACCAGAGTGTGGATGTATAAGTCCAACCAGAGTGTGGATGTATAAGTCCAACCAGAGTGTGGATGTATAAGTCCAACCAGAGTGTGGATGTATAAGTCCAACCAGAGTGTGGATGTATAAGTCCAACCAGAGTGTGGATGTATAAGTCCAACCAGAGTGTGGATGTATAAGTCCAACCAGAGTGTGGATGTATAAGTCCAACCAGAGTGTGGATGTATAAGTCCAACCAGAGTGTGGATGTATAAGTCCAACCAGAGTGTGGATGTATAAGTCCAACCAGAGTGTGGATGTATAAGTCCAACCAGAGTGTGGATGTATAAGTCCAACCAGAGTGTGGATGTATAAGTCCAACCAGAGTGTGGATGTATAAGTCCAACCAGAGTGTGGATGTATAAGTCCAACCAGAGTGTGGATGTATAAGTCCAACCAGAGTGTGGATGTATAAGTCCAACCAGAGTGTGGATGTATAAGTCCAACCAGAGTGTGGATGTATAAGTCCAACCAGAGTGTGGATGTATAAGTCCAACCAGAGTGTGGATGTATAAGTCCAACCAGAGTGTGGATGTATAAGTCCAACCAGAGTGTGGATGTATAAGTCCAACCAGAGTGTGGATGTATAAGTCCAACCAGAGTGTGGATGTATAAGTCCAACCAGAGTGTGGATGTATAAGTCCAACCAGAGTGTGGATGTATAAGTCCAACCAGAGTGTGGATGTATAAGTCCAACCAGAGTGTGGATGTATAAGTCCAACCAGAGTGTGGATGTATAAGTCCAACCAGAGTGTGGATGTATAAGTCCAACCAGAGTGTGGATGTATAAGTCCAACCAGAGTGTGGATGTATAAGTCCAACCAGAGTGTGGATGTATAAGTCCAACCAGAGTGTGGATGTATAAGTCCAACCAGAGTGTGGATGTATAAGTCCAACCAGAGTGTGGATGTATAAGTCCAACCAGAGTGTGGATGTATAAGTCCAACCAGAGTGTGGATGTATAAGTCCAACCAGAGTGTGGATGTATAAGTCCAACCAGAGTGTGGATGTATAAGTCCAACCAGAGTGTGGATGTATAAGTCCAACCAGAGTGTGGATGTATAAGTCCAACCAGAGTGTGGATGTATAAGTCCAACCAGAGTGTGGATGTATAAGTCCAACCAGAGTGTGGATGTATAAGTCCAACCAGAGTGTGGATGTATAAGTCCAACCAGAGTGTGGATGTATAAGTCCAACCAGAGTGTGGATGTATAAGTCCAACCAGAGTGTGGATGTATAAGTCCAACCAGAGTGTGGATGTATAAGTCCAACCAGAGTGTGGATGTATAAGTCCAACCAGAGTGTGGATGTATAAGTCCAACCAGAGTGTGGATGTATAAGTCCAACCAGAGTGTGGATGTATAAGTCCAACCAGAGTGTGGATGTATAAGTCCAACCAGAGTGTGGATGTATAAGTCCAACCAGAGTGTGGATGTATAAGTCCAACCAGAGTGTGGATGTATAAGTCCAACCAGAGTGTGGATGTATAAGTCCAACCAGAGTGTGGATGTATAAGTCCAACCAGAGTGTGGATGTATAAGTCCAACCAGAGTGTGGATGTATAAGTCCAACCAGAGTGTGGATGTATAAGTCCAACCAGAGTGTGGATGTATAAGTCCAACCAGAGTGTGGATGTATAAGTCCAACCAGAGTGTGGATGTATAAGTCCAACCAGAGTGTGGATGTATAAGTCCAACCAGAGTGTGGATGTATAAGTCCAACCAGAGTGTGGATGTATAAGTCCAACCAGAGTGTGGATGTATAAGTCCAACCAGAGTGTGGATGTATAAGTCCAACCAGAGTGTGGATGTATAAGTCCAACCAGAGTGTGGATGTATAAGTCCAACCAGAGTGTGGATGTATAAGTCCAACCAGAGTGTGGATGTATAAGTCCAACCAGAGTGTGGATGTATAAGTCCAACCAGAGTGTGGATGTATAAGTCCAACCAGAGTGTGGATGTATAAGTCCAACCAGAGTGTGGATGTATAAGTCCAACCAGAGTGTGGATGTATAAGTCCAACCAGAGTGTGGATGTATAAGTCCAACCAGAGTGTGGATGTATAAGTCCAACCAGAGTGTGGATGTATAAGTCCAACCAGAGTGTGGATGTATAAGTCCAACCAGAGTGTGGATGTATAAGTCCAACCAGAGTGTGGATGTATAAGTCCAACCAGAGTGTGGATGTATAAGTCCAACCAGAGTGTGGATGTATAAGTCCAACCAGAGTGTGGATGTATAAGTCCAACCAGAGTGTGGATGTATAAGTCCAACCAGAGTGTGGATGTATAAGTCCAACCAGAGTGTGGATGTATAAGTCCAACCAGAGTGTGGATGTATAAGTCCAACCAGAGTGTGGATGTATAAGTCCAACCAGAGTGTGGATGTATAAGTCCAACCAGAGTGTGGATGTATAAGTCCAACCAGAGTGTGGATGTATAAGTCCAACCAGAGTGTGGATGTATAAGTCCAACCAGAGTGTGGATGTATAAGTCCAACCAGAGTGTGGATGTATAAGTCCAACCAGAGTGTGGATGTATAAGTCCAACCAGAGTGTGGATGTATAAGTCCAACCAGAGTGTGGATGTATAAGTCCAACCAGAGTGTGGATGTATAAGTCCAACCAGAGTGTGGATGTATAAGTCCAACCAGAGTGTGGATGTATAAGTCCAACCAGAGTGTGGATGTATAAGTCCAACCAGAGTGTGGATGTATAAGTCCAACCAGAGTGTGGATGTATAAGTCCAACCAGAGTGTGGATGTATAAGTCCAACCAGAGTGTGGATGTATAAGTCCAACCAGAGTGTGGATGTATAAGTCCAACCAGAGTGTGGATGTATAAGTCCAACCAGAGTGTGGATGTATAAGTCCAACCAGAGTGTGGATGTATAAGTCCAACCAGAGTGTGGATGTATAAGTCCAACCAGAGTGTGGATGTATAAGTCCAACCA
Source organism: Montipora capricornis (assembly GCF_036669925.1). Classification (NCBI taxonomy): domain Eukaryota; kingdom Metazoa; phylum Cnidaria; class Anthozoa; order Scleractinia; family Acroporidae; genus Montipora; species Montipora capricornis. The sequence continues at coordinate 12,453 of NW_027179975.1, read as the reverse complement.
GAGTGTGGATGTATAAGTCCAACCAGAGTGTGGATGTATAAGTCCAACCAGAGTGTGGATGTATAAGTCCAACCAGAGTGTGGATGTATAAGTCCAACCAGAGTGTGGATGTATAAGTCCAACCAGAGTGTGGATGTATAAGTCCAACCAGAGTGTGGATGTATAAGTCCAACCAGAGTGTGGATGTATAAGTCCAACCAGAGTGTGGATGTATAAGTCCAACCAGAGTGTGGATGTATAAGTCCAACCAGAGTGTGGATGTATAAGTCCAACCAGAGTGTGGATGTATAAGTCCAACCAGAGTGTGGATGTATAAGTCCAACCAGAGTGTGGATGTATAAGTCCAACCAGAGTGTGGATGTATAAGTCCAACCAGAGTGTGGATGTATAAGTCCAACCAGAGTGTGGATGTATAAGTCCAACCAGAGTGTGGATGTATAAGTCCAACCAGAGTGTGGATGTATAAGTCCAACCAGAGTGTGGATGTATAAGTCCAACCAGAGTGTGGATGTATAAGTCCAACCAGAGTGTGGATGTATAAGTCCAACCAGAGTGTGGATGTATAAGTCCAACCAGAGTGTGGATGTATAAGTCCAACCAGAGTGTGGATGTATAAGTCCAACCAGAGTGTGGATGTATAAGTCCAACCAGAGTGTGGATGTATAAGTCCAACCAGAGTGTGGATGTATAAGTCCAACCAGAGTGTGGATGTATAAGTCCAACCAGAGTGTGGATGTATAAGTCCAACCAGAGTGTGGATGTATAAGTCCAACCAGAGTGTGGATGTATAAGTCCAACCAGAGTGTGGATGTATAAGTCCAACCAGAGTGTGGATGTATAAGTCCAACCAGAGTGTGGATGTATAAGTCCAACCAGAGTGTGGATGTATAAGTCCAACCAGAGTGTGGATGTATAAGTCCAACCAGAGTGTGGATGTATAAGTCCAACCAGAGTGTGGATGTATAAGTCCAACCAGAGTGTGGATGTATAAGTCCAACCAGAGTGTGGATGTATAAGTCCAACCAGAGTGTGGATGTATAAGTCCAACCAGAGTGTGGATGTATAAGTCCAACCAGAGTGTGGATGTATAAGTCCAACCAGAGTGTGGATGTATAAGTCCAACCAGAGTGTGGATGTATAAGTCCAACCAGAGTGTGGATGTATAAGTCCAACCAGAGTGTGGATGTATAAGTCCAACCAGAGTGTGGATGTATAAGTCCAACCAGAGTGTGGATGTATAAGTCCAACCAGAGTGTGGATGTATAAGTCCAACCAGAGTGTGGATGTATAAGTCCAACCAGAGTGTGGATGTATAAGTCCAACCAGAGTGTGGATGTATAAGTCCAACCAGAGTGTGGATGTATAAGTCCAACCAGAGTGTGGATGTATAAGTCCAACCAGAGTGTGGATGTATAAGTCCAACCAGAGTGTGGATGTATAAGTCCAACCAGAGTGTGGATGTATAAGTCCAACCAGAGTGTGGATGTATAAGTCCAACCAGAGTGTGGATGTATAAGTCCAACCAGAGTGTGGATGTATAAGTCCAACCAGAGTGTGGATGTATAAGTCCAACCAGAGTGTGGATGTATAAGTCCAACCAGAGTGTGGATGTATAAGTCCAACCAGAGTGTGGATGTATAAGTCCAACCAGAGTGTGGATGTATAAGTCCAACCAGAGTGTGGATGTATAAGTCCAACCAGAGTGTGGATGTATAAGTCCAACCAGAGTGTGGATGTATAAGTCCAACCAGAGTGTGGATGTATAAGTCCAACCAGAGTGTGGATGTATAAGTCCAACCAGAGTGTGGATGTATAAGTCCAACCAGAGTGTGGATGTATAAGTCCAACCAGAGTGTGGATGTATAAGTCCAACCAGAGTGTGGATGTATAAGTCCAACCAGAGTGTGGATGTATAAGTCCAACCAGAGTGTGGATGTATAAGTCCAACCAGAGTGTGGATGTATAAGTCCAACCAGAGTGTGGATGTATAAGTCCAACCAGAGTGTGGATGTATAAGTCCAACCAGAGTGTGGATGTATAAGTCCAACCAGAGTGTGGATGTATAAGTCCAACCAGAGTGTGGATGTATAAGTCCAACCAGAGTGTGGATGTATAAGTCCAACCAGAGTGTGGATGTATAAGTCCAACCAGAGTGTGGATGTATAAGTCCAACCAGAGTGTGGATGTATAAGTCCAACCAGAGTGTGGATGTATAAGTCCAACCAGAGTGTGGATGTATAAGTCCAACCAGAGTGTGGATGTATAAGTCCAACCAGAGTGTGGATGTATAAGTCCAACCAGAGTGTGGATGTATAAGTCCAACCAGAGTGTGGATGTATAAGTCCAACCAGAGTGTGGATGTATAAGTCCAACCAGAGTGTGGATGTATAAGTCCAACCAGAGTGTGGATGTATAAGTCCAACCAGAGTGTGGATGTATAAGTCCAACCAGAGTGTGGATGTATAAGTCCAACCAGAGTGTGGATGTATAAGTCCAACCAGAGTGTGGATGTATAAGTCCAACCAGAGTGTGGATGTATAAGTCCAACCAGAGTGTGGATGTATAAGTCCAACCAGAGTGTGGATGTATAAGTCCAACCAGAGTGTGGATGTATAAGTCCAACCAGAGTGTGGATGTATAAGTCCAACCAGAGTGTGGATGTATAAGTCCAACCAGAGTGTGGATGTATAAGTCCAACCAGAGTGTGGATGTATAAGTCCAACCAGAGTGTGGATGTATAAGTCCAACCAGAGTGTGGATGTATAAGTCCAACCAGAGTGTGGATGTATAAGTCCAACCAGAGTGTGGATGTATAAGTCCAACCAGAGTGTGGATGTATAAGTCCAACCAGAGTGTGGATGTATAAGTCCAACCAGAGTGTGGATGTATAAGTCCAACCAGAGTGTGGATGTATAAGTCCAACCAGAGTGTGGATGTATAAGTCCAACCAGAGTGTGGATGTATAAGTCCAACCAGAGTGTGGATGTATAAGTCCAACCAGAGTGTGGATGTATAAGTCCAACCAGAGTGTGGATGTATAAGTCCAACCAGAGTGTGGATGTATAAGTCCAACCAGAGTGTGGATGTATAAGTCCAACCAGAGTGTGGATGTATAAGTCCAACCAGAGTGTGGATGTATAAGTCCAACCAGAGTGTGGATGTATAAGTCCAACCAGAGTGTGGATGTATAAGTCCAACCAGAGTGTGGATGTATAAGTCCAACCAGAGTGTGGATGTATAAGTCCAACCAGAGTGTGGATGTATAAGTCCAACCAGAGTGTGGATGTATAAGTCCAACCAGAGTGTGGATGTATAAGTCCAACCAGAGTGTGGATGTATAAGTCCAACCAGAGTGTGGATGTATAAGTCCAACCAGAGTGTGGATGTATAAGTCCAACCAGAGTGTGGATGTATAAGTCCAACCAGAGTGTGGATGTATAAGTCCAACCAGAGTGTGGATGTATAAGTCCAACCAGAGTGTGGATGTATAAGTCCAACCAGAGTGTGGATGTATAAGTCCAACCAGAGTGTGGATGTATAAGTCCAACCAGAGTGTGGATGTATAAGTCCAACCAGAGTGTGGATGTATAAGTCCAACCAGAGTGTGGATGTATAAGTCCAACCAGAGTGTGGATGTATAAGTCCAACCAGAGTGTGGATGTATAAGTCCAACCAGAGTGTGGATGTATAAGTCCAACCAGAGTGTGGATGTATAAGTCCAACCAGAGTGTGGATGTATAAGTCCAACCAGAGTGTGGATGTATAAGTCCAACCAGAGTGTGGATGTATAAGTCCAACCAGAGTGTGGATGTATAAGTCCAACCAGAGTGTGGATGTATAAGTCCAACCAGAGTGTGGATGTATAAGTCCAACCAGAGTGTGGATGTATAAGTCCAACCAGAGTGTGGATGTATAAGTCCAACCAGAGTGTGGATGTATAAGTCCAACCAGAGTGTGGATGTATAAGTCCAACCAGAGTGTGGATGTATAAGTCCAACCAGAGTGTGGATGTATAAGTCCAACCAGAGTGTGGATGTATAAGTCCAACCAGAGTGTGGATGTATAAGTCCAACCAGAGTGTGGATGTATAAGTCCAACCAGAGTGTGGATGTATAAGTCCAACCAGAGTGTGGATGTATAAGTCCAACCAGAGTGTGGATGTATAAGTCCAACCAGAGTGTGGATGTATAAGTCCAACCAGAGTGTGGATGTATAAGTCCAACCAGAGTGTGGATGTATAAGTCCAACCAGAGTGTGGATGTATAAGTCCAACCAGAGTGTGGATGTATAAGTCCAACCAGAGTGTGGATGTATAAGTCCAACCAGAGTGTGGATGTATAAGTCCAACCAGAGTGTGGATGTATAAGTCCAACCAGAGTGTGGATGTATAAGTCCAACCAGAGTGTGGATGTATAAGTCCAACCAGAGTGTGGATGTATAAGTCCAACCAGAGTGTGGATGTATAAGTCCAACCAGAGTGTGGATGTATAAGTCCAACCAGAGTGTGGATGTATAAGTCCAACCAGAGTGTGGATGTATAAGTCCAACCAGAGTGTGGATGTATAAGTCCAACCAGAGTGTGGATGTATAAGTCCAACCAGAGTGTGGATGTATAAGTCCAACCAGAGTGTGGATGTATAAGTCCAACCAGAGTGTGGATGTATAAGTCCAACCAGAGTGTGGATGTATAAGTCCAACCAGAGTGTGGATGTATAAGTCCAACCAGAGTGTGGATGTATAAGTCCAACCAGAGTGTGGATGTATAAGTCCAACCAGAGTGTGGATGTATAAGTCCAACCAGAGTGTGGATGTATAAGTCCAACCAGAGTGTGGATGTATAAGTCCAACCAGAGTGTGGATGTATAAGTCCAACCAGAGTGTGGATGTATAAGTCCAACCAGAGTGTGGATGTATAAGTCCAACCAGAGTGTGGATGTATAAGTCCAACCAGAGTGTGGATGTATAAGTCCAACCAGAGTGTGGATGTATAAGTCCAACCAGAGTGTGGATGTATAAGTCCAACCAGAGTGTGGATGTATAAGTCCAACCAGAGTGTGGATGTATAAGTCCAACCAGAGTGTGGATGTATAAGTCCAACCAGAGTGTGGATGTATAAGTCCAACCAGAGTGTGGATGTATAAGTCCAACCAGAGTGTGGATGTATAAGTCCAACCAGAGTGTGGATGTATAAGTCCAACCAGAGTGTGGATGTATAAGTCCAACCAGAGTGTGGATGTATAAGTCCAACCAGAGTGTGGATGTATAAGTCCAACCAGAGTGTGGATGTATAAGTCCAACCAGAGTGTGGATGTATAAGTCCAACCAGAGTGTGGATGTATAAGTCCAACCAGAGTGTGGATGTATAAGTCCAACCAGAGTGTGGATGTATAAGTCCAACCAGAGTGTGGATGTATAAGTCCAACCAGAGTGTGGATGTATAAGTCCAACCAGAGTGTGGATGTATAAGTCCAACCAGAGTGTGGATGTATAAGTCCAACCAGAGTGTGGATGTATAAGTCCAACCAGAGTGTGGATGTATAAGTCCAACCAGAGTGTGGATGTATAAGTCCAACCAGAGTGTGGATGTATAAGTCCAACCAGAGTGTGGATGTATAAGTCCAACCAGAGTGTGGATGTATAAGTCCAACCAGAGTGTGGATGTATAAGTCCAACCAGAGTGTGGATGTATAAGTCCAACCAGAGTGTGGATGTATAAGTCCAACCAGAGTGTGGATGTATAAGTCCAACCAGAGTGTGGATGTATAAGTCCAACCAGAGTGTGGATGTATAAGTCCAACCAGAGTGTGGATGTATAAGTCCAACCAGAGTGTGGATGTATAAGTCCAACCAGAGTGTGGATGTATAAGTCCAACCAGAGTGTGGATGTATAAGTCCAACCAGAGTGTGGATGTATAAGTCCAACCAGAGTGTGGATGTATAAGTCCAACCAGAGTGTGGATGTATAAGTCCAACCAGAGTGTGGATGTATAAGTCCAACCAGAGTGTGGATGTATAAGTCCAACCAGAGTGTGGATGTATAAGTCCAACCAGAGTGTGGATGTATAAGTCCAACCAGAGTGTGGATGTATAAGTCCAACCAGAGTGTGGATGTATAAGTCCAACCAGAGTGTGGATGTATAAGTCCAACCAGAGTGTGGATGTATAAGTCCAACCAGAGTGTGGATGTATAAGTCCAACCAGAGTGTGGATGTATAAGTCCAACCAGAGTGTGGATGTATAAGTCCAACCAGAGTGTGGATGTATAAGTCCAACCAGAGTGTGGATGTATAAGTCCAACCAGAGTGTGGATGTATAAGTCCAACCAGAGTGTGGATGTATAAGTCCAACCAGAGTGTGGATGTATAAGTCCAACCAGAGTGTGGATGTATAAGTCCAACCAGAGTGTGGATGTATAAGTCCAACCAGAGTGTGGATGTATAAGTCCAACCAGAGTGTGGATGTATAAGTCCAACCAGAGTGTGGATGTATAAGTCCAACCAGAGTGTGGATGTATAAGTCCAACCAGAGTGTGGATGTATAAGTCCAACCAGAGTGTGGATGTATAAGTCCAACCAGAGTGTGGATGTATAAGTCCAACCAGAGTGTGGATGTATAAGTCCAACCAGAGTGTGGATGTATAAGTCCAACCAGAGTGTGGATGTATAAGTCCAACCAGAGTGTGGATGTATAAGTCCAACCAGAGTGTGGATGTATAAGTCCAACCAGAGTGTGGATGTATAAGTCCAACCAGAGTGTGGATGTATAAGTCCAACCAGAGTGTGGATGTATAAGTCCAACCAGAGTGTGGATGTATAAGTCCAACCAGAGTGTGGATGTATAAGTCCAACCAGAGTGTGGATGTATAAGTCCAACCAGAGTGTGGATGTATAAGTCCAACCAGAGTGGGGATGTATAAGTCCAACCAGAGTGTGTATTTATAAGTCCAACCAGAGTGTGGATGTATAGGTCCAAACCAGAGATGTGGATGTATAAGTCCAAACAGAGTGTGGAGGTATAAGTCCAACCAGAGTGTGGATGTATAAGTTCCAAACCAGAGTGTGGATGTATAAGTCCAACCAGAGTGTGGAGTGTATAAGTCCAACCAGAGTGTGGATGTATAAGTCCAACCAGAGTGTGGATGTATAAGTCCAACCAGCGTGTGGATGTATAAGTCCAACCAGAGTGTGGATGTATAAGTCCAACCAGAGTGTGGATGTATAAGTCCAACCAGAGTGTGGATGTATAAGTCCAACCAGAGTGTGGATGTATAAGTCCAACCAGAGTGTGGGATGTATAAGTCCAAACCCAGAGTGTGGATGTATAAGTCCAACCAGAGTGTGGATGTATAAGTCCAACCAGAGTGGGGATGTATAAGTCCAACCAGAGTGTGAATGTATAATGTCCAACCAGAGTGTGGCTGTATAAGTCCAACAAGAGTGTGGATGTATAAGTCAAACCAGCGTGGGGATGTATAAGTCCACCCAGAGTATGAATGTATAAGTCCAACCAGAGTGTGGATGTATAAGTCCAACCAGAGTGTGGATGTATAAGTCCAACCAGAGTGTGTATGTATAAGTCCAACCAGAGTGTGGATGTTATAAGGCCAACCAGAAGTGTGGGTGTATAAGTCCAACCAGAGTGTGGATGTATAAGTCCAACCACGGTGGGGCTGTATAAGTCGAAACAGAGTGTGGAAGTGTATAAGTCCAACCAGAGTGTGGATGCATAAGTCCACCCAGAGTGTGGATGTATAAGTCCAACCAGAGTGTGGATTTATAAGTCCAACCAGAAGTGTGGATGTATAAGTGCCAACCAGAGTGTGGATGTATAAGTCCAACCAGTGTGTGGAGGTATATGTTTCCAACCAGAGTGTGGATGTATACGTCCAAACCAAGCGTGTGGCTGTATAAGTCCAACCAGAGTTTGGATGTATAAGTCCAACCAGAGTGTGGATGTATAAGTCCAACCAGAGTGTGGATGTTCTAAGTCCAACCAGAAGTGTGGATGTAGAAGACCAACCAGAGGGGGTGGGATGTATAAGGGGTCCAAACAGCGTTGTGGATGTATAAGTCCATACCAGAGTGTGGATGTATAAGTCCAACCAGAGTGGGGAGTTATAAGTCCAACCAGAGTGTGGATGTATAAGTCAAACCAGAGTGTGGATGTATACGTCCAACCAGAGTGTGGATGTATAAGTCCATAACCAGAGTGTGGATGTATAAGTCCAACCAGAGTGTGGATGTATAAGCGTTCCAACCAGAGTGTGGATGTATAAGTCCAACCAGAGTGTGGATGTATAAGTCCAACCAGAGTGTGAGATGTATAAAGTCCAACCAGAGTGTGGATGTATAAAGTCCAACCAGAGTGTGTTGATGTATAAGTCCAAACCAGAGTGTGGATGTATAATTCAAACCCGAGTGTGGATGTATAAGTCCAACCAGAGTGTGGATGTATAAGTGCCAACCAGAGTGTGGATGTATAAGTCCAACCAGAGTGTGGATGTATAAAGTCCAACACAGCAGTGTGGATGTATAAGTCCAACCAGAGTGTGGATGTATAAGTCCAACCAGAGTGTGGATGTATAAGTCCAACCAGAGTGTGGATGTATAAGTCCAACCAGAGTGTGGATGTATAAGTCCAACCAGAGTGTGGATGTAGAAGTCCAACCAGAGTGTGGATGTAGAAGTCCAACCAGAGTGTGGATGTAGAAGTCCAACCAGAGTGTGGATGTAGAAGTCCAACCAGAGTGTGGATGTAGAAGTCCAACCAGAGTGTGGATGTAGAAGTCCAACCAGAGTGTGGATGTAGAAGTCCAACCAGAGTGTGGATGTAGAAGTCCAACCAGAGTGTGGATGTATAAGTCCAACCAGAGTGTGGATGTATAAGTCCAACCAGAGTGTGGATGTATAAGTCCAACCAGAGTGTGGATGTATAAGTCCAACCAGAGTGGGGATGTATAAGTCCAACCAGAGTGTGGATGTATAAGTCCAACCAGAGTGTGGATGTATAAGTCCAACCAGAGTGTGGATGTATAAGTCCAACCAGAGTGTGGATGTATAAGTCCAACCAGAGTGTGGATGTATAAGTCCAACCAGAGTGTGGATGTATAAGTCCAACCAGAGTGTGGATGTATAAGTCCAACCAGAGTGTGGATGTATAAGTCCAACCAGAGTGTGGATGTATAAGTCCAACCAGAGTGTGGATGTATAAGTCCAACCAGAGTGTGGATGTATAAGTCCAACCAGAGTGTGGATGTATAAGTCCAACCAGAGTGGAGATGTATAAGTCCAACCAGAGTGTGGATGTATAAGTCCAACCAGAGTGTGGATGTATAAGTCCAACCAGAGTGTGGATGTATAAGTCCAACCAGAGTGTGGATGTATAAGTCCAACCAGAGTGTGGATGTATAAGTCCAACCAGAGTGTGGATGTATAAGTCCAACCAGAGTGTGGATGTATAAGTCCAACCAGAGTGTGGATGTATAAGTCCAACCAGAGTCTGGAGGTATAAGTCCAACCAGAGTGTGGATGTATAAGTCCAACCAGAGTGTGGATGTATAAGTCCAACCAGAGTGTGGATGTATAAGTCCAACCAGAGTGTGGATGTATAAGTCCAACCAGAGTGTGGATGTATAAGTCCAACCAGAGTGTGGATGTATAAGTCCAACCAGAGTGTGGATGTATAAGTCCAACCAGAGTGTGGATGTATAGTCCAACAGAGTGTGGATGTATAAGTCCAACCAGAGTGTGGATGTATAAGTCCAACCAGAGTGTGGATGTATAAGTCCAATCTGAGTGTGGATGTATAAGTCCAACCAGAGTGTGGATGTATAAGTCCAACCAGAGTGTGGATGTATAAGTCCAACCAGAGTGTGGATGTATAAGTCCAACCAGAGTGTGGATGTATAAGTCCAACCAGAGTGTGGATGTATAAGTCCAACCAGAGTGTGGATGTATAAGTCCAACCAGAGTGTGATGTATAAGTCCAACCAGAGTGTGAATGTATAAGTCCAACCAGAGTGTGGATGTAAAGTCCAACCAGAGTGTGGATGTATAAGTCCAACCAGAGTGTGGATGTATAAGTCCAACCAGAGTGTGGATGTATAAGTCCAACCAGAGTGTGGATGTATAAGTCCAACCAGAGTGTGGATGGTGAAGTCCAACCAGAGTGTGGATGTATAAGTCCAACCAGAGTGTGGATGTATAAGTCCAACCAGAGTGTGGATGTATAAGTCCAACCAGAGTGTGGATGTATAAGTCCAACCAGAGTGTGGATGTATAAGTCCAACCAGAGTGTGGATGTATAAGTCCAACCAGAGTGTGGATGTATAAGTCCAACCAGAGTGTGGATGTATAAGTCCAACCAGAGTGTGGAAGTATAAGTCCAACCAGAGTGTGGATGTATAAGTCCAACCAGAGTGTGGATGTATAAGTCCAACCAGAGTGTGGATGTATAAGTCCAACCAGAGTGTGGATGTATAAGTCCAACCAGAGTGTGGATGTATAAGTCCAACCAGAGTGTGGATGTATAAGTCCAACCAGAGTGTGGATGTATAAGTCCAACCAGAGTGTGGATGTATAAGTCCAACCAGAGTGTGGATGTATAAGTCCAACCAGAGTGTGGATGTATAAGTCCAACCAGAGTGTGGATGTATAAGTCCAACCAGAGTGTGGATGTATAAGTCCAACCAGAGTGTGGATGTATAAGTCCAACCAGAGTGTGGATGTATAAGTCCAACCAGAGTGTGGATGTATAAGTCCAACCAGAGTGTGGATGTATAAGTCCAACCAGAGTGTGGATGTATAAGTCCAACCAGAGTGTGGATGTATAAGTCCAACCAGAGTGTGGATGTATAAGTCCAACCAGAGTGTGGATGTATAAGTCCAACCAGAGTGTGGATGTATAAGTCCAACCAGAGTGTGGATGTATAAGTCCAACCAGAGTGTGGATGTATAAGTCCAACCAGAGTGTGGATGTATAAGTCCAACCAGAGTGTGGATGTATAAGTCCAACCAGAGTGTGGATGTATAAGTCCAACCAGAGTGTGGATGTATAAGTCCAACCAGAGTGTGGATGTATAAGTCCAACCAGAGTGTGGATGTATAAGTCCAACCAGAGTGTGGATGTATAAGTCCAACCAGAGTGTGGATGTATAAGTCCAACCAGAGTGTGGATGTATAAGTCCAACCAGAGTGTGGATGTATAAGTCCAACCAGAGTGTGGATGTATAAGTCCAACCAGAGTGTGGATGTATAAGTCCAACCAGAGTGTGGATGTATAAGTCCAACCAGAGTGGGCATGTATAAGTCCAACCAGACGGTGGAACAATAAGTCCAACCAGAGTGTGTCTGTATAAGTCAAACCAGAGTGTGGAGGTATAAGTCCAACCAGAGTGTGGATGTATAAGTCCAACCAGAGTGTGGATGTATAAGTCCAACCAGAGTGTGGATGTATAAGTCCAACCAGAGTGTGGATGTATAAGTCCAACCAGAGTGTGGATGTATAAGGCCAACCAGAGTGTGGATGTATAAGTCCAACCAGAGTGGGGATGTATAAGTCCAACCAGAGTGTGGATGTATAAGTCCAACCAGAGTGTGGATGTATAAGTCCAACCAGAGTGTGGATGTATAAGTCCAACCAGAGTGTGGATGTATAAGTCCAACCAGAGTGTGGATGTATAAGTCCAACCAGAGTGTGGATGTATAAGTCCAACCAGAGTGTGGATGTATAAGTCCAACCAGAGTGTGGATGTATAAGTCCAACCAGAGTGTGGATGTATAAGTCCAACCAGAGTGTGGATGTATAAGTCCAACACGATAGTGGAATTATAAGTACAACCATATAGTGGATGAATAAGGCCAACCAGAGTGTGGATGTATAAGTCCAACCAGAGTGTGGATGTATAAGTCCAACCCAGAGTGTGGATGTATAAGTCCAACCAGAGTGTGGATGTATAACGTCCAACCAGAGTGTGGATGTATAAGTCCACCCAGAGTGTGGATGTATAAGTCCCCATCCGAGTGTGGATGTATAGTCCAACCAGAGTGTGGATGTATAAGTCCACCCCAGAGTGTGGATGTATAAGTCCAAACCAGAGTGTGGATGTATAAGTCCAACCAGAGTGTGGATGTATATAGTCCAACCAGAGTGTGGATGTATAAGGTCCCACCAGATTGTGGATGTATAAGTCCAACCACGAGTGTGGATGTATGGATATGGTCCACCAAGAGTAGTGTCGATCGTAATGACAGCCTCAACCAGAGTGTGGGATTTATATAAGTCCACAACCAGAGTGTGGATTGTTATAAGTCCCACCCAGAGGTTGGATGTATATATAAGTCCCCCAGAGTGTGGACGTTTAAGTCCACCCAGAGTGTGTGTGTCTAGAAGTCCACCCATAGTGTGGATGTATATAGATCCACCCAGAGTTTGGATGTATAAGTCCAACCAGAG
>NW_027179974.1:0-26425 GCF_036669925.1 Montipora capricornis | reverse complement strand
CATGCACGCATATTGATGGCAGGCAAGAGTTTTACAAACTTCACCGTTCCTGCAAACTTCTCTTGAAAGATGGGTTTGGTTCCTAAAGGATCAAATTTTGTGAATTAATTCAGCCGTTTGCTGTGATATCACAAGCGACTGCTAATAGTAACAAGTGTCAATGTGCATGGACTTTGATAATGATCAGTCTGGTAATAACTGTATCTCTTGGATGAAACCACACAGCAAAACTTGACAAAACAGTACATAATCTGATCGGCACAGATTGGACAACACACACTGCAAGCCATAAAAAATGATAGAAACATTTAGCCCGGGATAACATGTGAAGTGTCTGCATCTGTAACACTCAATAGGTGGATAGACTCACATAAATTGTAGTTAATAATAATTAAAATAAGAATTAATGGCAGTGCTTTATAGCATCACTTTAATTGCAGTATTAGGACTATGCATGTTGAAAGGGCACAGACACCGCTTGACAGCAAAGTTTGCACTGAAAACACGTTGAGAAAGTGTCAATACATCAACTAGATGAATAGACTCACATAAGATTATAGCAAAATAGTTGGATATTAAGGTTCCGTGAGATTTAGCAACACCTATCTTCATACATGTAGCACTGTTTCATAAAACAAATATCGAGTAAGGATAGATGGCCAAATGATTGCCAGTCACGTGACCCCAAGCTGGGTGGAGGTTCTAGGGCTCGCTCCACTTGGTGCTTGTGCCACTTTCGACGCTTACCTGAGGCCCAAATAGCCGTGCATGGATCAACCAATCCCAGGTCATGCTCTATTACAAATCATTACAGGTCATTGAACACAATTACAGTCGTTCAACTTTGTTGAATTACCGGCTGAATACAGTCAAGCAGCTCTCTGTCTTCGGGCACTGTTCGAATGTTTACAGGAAACCATAACCGGGTCGCTGTCTGAGATTTCATGGCTGGTGTCAGAGGACCGCTTCTGTGTTCAAGCTGGGGTCACTCAGATTTAGCTTCAGTGAGAATTCCAAAATTAAAAGGCCTGATACCGTACCAAGGGCTTAAGATTCCCGAGTGCTGGGAAGTGTTGCTATCCTGCCAAGTGTAAAGAAAACGACTCTGGGAAACATAAACCTCTGATACAAAATCAACTGGTTCAAATTTTGTTTCAGGAAGTGATTAAGTGAATGTGTAGGAAAGAAAAAACGATAAAACTACACGTACTGGTAGACAATCTGATGCTAAAAACTGTTTGATGACTATGGGTGAAAGAAATTTTAAAGGAATATGATCTTGATTTGGTAGTTAGTGGTTTGTTTGAAGGATGTGCATTAAAACCAAGGCTGTTTTGAGTATGGTGTGCCATGTGTGAAAAACATGTTGTGTGTGTGATTACGGTATTTAATGATAATCTGGTTTCATCCATCGTAAGCTTGTAAACGATCCGTTGGTTTCGTCAGTATTTAACACTGGCAAAAAGGATGGGATTGATTGTGAAAAATGGACGGCAGTAAACATCAAGGAAATTCAAAGCCCTAGCATATGTTTGATTGCAAAGGTAATTCATCAGTGTTAGCAACATGGTGGGAAGAAGTGGGCTCCAATCACTTCAATACTTTCTGGTGGCCAAGGGAGTGGCGAATGATGCACAAAAGAACTTCAATGCTTTGCTACTTTATTTAGTGGGAATAGAGGTTTAGGAGTTGTATGAAATGTTAACTGACCAGGCTGGGTGCTGCGTTGAAGAAGATAGTCAGCTACCAGCATCTTACTTACTTACTTATTCGCAATTGTTATTTCATAACAATGTACATTACATATCTGATGACATTAATTATTGTGGCAATACTACTAAATTCATAAATAATACTATCATTTTCTACACAACCATGTCATTGTGATGTGATTAAAAAATGTGATTGAAAATGTGATGTTGTGTGGTTGATTATTGTAATGTTGATTAAAAATGTGATTAAAAAAGGCTGGCACAGTTGGTTAGTTCGCGGCCTTGGTGCATAAGGTCCCGAGTTCGATCCCCGGATCTGTCATCCTTGTTTCGAGATCTTTCGTTTCAGTGTAGGCTAAGTAGCTTTAATACCCTTAAAACGGAGCATGATGGAAAAGAGGGGGGTAAAATGAGCGCACCTTCAGCTTCCTGGGAGAATAATCTCTAGAGAGTAAAGGAACTTCCGATGTTAAATGAGGTGTACCTTGACATAAAATATCATGGGCACAAAAGGTGCTTTCAATTTGCAGTTAAAAAATTATATTGTTCAAAGTTGGCATAAATTGAAGTTCCTAGGATGCATAAAAGAAAAAAACCTTACTCTTACCAGTGAATAATGCACATGTAAGCACTGGTACATGGCAAGGCATTGAAACAATTTGGGAGCTCAATCAGATTGAGTTATGCCTCTATTAGCCTGCAGTGCAATGATATCTTCCAAACAAGTGTAAATCCATATCTGTTGAGAGAGGGTAAAAATAATGTGAGTCTAAAGTGCTACTATGAACCAAAAAACAATTTTTATTTTCTTTGGATTTCAAAACTAAAACAGTAACTGATCCAAGTTTGAAGTCTTGATTACCAAAAAGAAACCTGTTTATGTTAACTAAAATTTTCCTGTTTAATGGTCTGACCTTACTACCTTTAAAATCTTGAGAGGCGGGATGAGGATTGAGGATAAAATGACATCAAAGACTCAATATTGATAATTCACAGCTCACATAATACATGTAGCTACTCTGGGCCTTAATGGGGATAAGTTATGGGCGAAAAAATTTTTTTAAGGCGCAGAGTAAGCTGAGGGTTAAGATTTTCCAGCGTCGCTGAAGGGGAAGGTGGGAGGGGAAAACAGGACGAACTGAAACTAAGCGTGGACTTGCGAAAAACAGGGCGAAATATGGCAAGCGGGGTGTATAAAAGGCCCTATGAATCAATGTCGGTAAATGGTGAGGGTTGTTTCTGTATTGGTAAGACAACGATCTGTCGCACTTGTGTTTGTACCACTGGTCTGCTGGATTAATAACTAACGAGTCATACTAAGAACACACCAGGCTGAGTTAAGAATCTCTTTAGTTTTGTTTTGCGACAATATGAATAAAGATAAAGAAATGTAAAACTGTAGTCTAACAGGTCATTTAGTATAGTCGAACTTCGTCGAATTTACTGAAGGTACACCCGCCACGCAACTTTAAGAACATGTTAAGAATGCTCTCACGCTGAAATCGCAAAAAGATAAGAACCTTTAGTTCTCAGCGCAAAATTAGATGTTAATCTTACGTACATATAACGAAAGGGTGTATGCATGGTTATAATGGTCTTTCCTGGGCTAGAACTCTCAGCTTTCCAATGGACTCCACTGGTTAGAAAGTTACTTTTGAAGTTATTTTTCGGACACTATCTTGTAAGAACACACGAGAATGAACTCGAGGTAAGTACTGCGATATGGATTTCTCCTCGTAAAAACCCTACTTGGAAGTTTTTTGCTCACCTCCGTACAAACCCGAGTCCCCAACTTCGCCCAAGCGTCTCAACCGAACAAAACACGTTTTGCACGAATTTGCACCATAGTATTAAAGTATGATAGTTCAGATGATGGGAGACAGAGTTGCGTGACTTTGCCCCGAAAGGTCGAAAACGTGACTAAATGTATGATAGAAAAAAAAAATCATGTGAGACATGGGTGAAAACTTAAAAGGATACGTTGACATATACAAAGAGCGACGATAAACACAAAACAAAAAGTTGCTGTAATGAATAAAAAAAACTCCCCACCCCAAGGGCAGTTTGGGAAGGAAAAGTATTGTTTCTTCGTGACGTACCATCTGAAACAGCAAGGTAGGTATACTTTACGAATTCGAAATATAAGGCGGTTGTCTCTTCAGAAGCCCCAGTCTGGCATCATGAAGATGGAATGGTGGGTAGAGGAACGCCTTTGAAAGAAACCAAGGGCGAGAGATGATCTTACTGTAACAGGTACGCCAACGTGGTTCGTAAAAAACTCGGAAGCGTTCACAAGTGAGGTTATCTCTCTTACCGTTCTGAAGGTATTCCAAGTCCTATAAGTGACATTTGGCTGAGTTGTGCTTCAAAACAAATACAGCCAGCTACGTTTCATTGATAGGACTGGACAGCTCAACACTTATAAAAAAAACTTCTAAAAAAAAACCGCCAACCTTCCGTTTCTCAACTGAAACCAATACCCACAATGCCTTTCAAAAACCGATAAAATTAACCTTATGAATAGTGACTTATACTTTAGTCTAAACGCCAGCCGAACTTCCCCCAAAAAAGGGAGACCACTTGGGCCCTAAAAGGCTTAAAAAACTATCTCCTTTACCCTTTAATGCCAATAGTGACTTATAGATTTTACTTGTCTAAACGCCAGACGATTTTACTCGTCAAAGGGAGACCCCTTGGCACTAAAGGGTTAAAATAAAAAAACAACTTTGTTTAGATAGCCATCAGACGACTTGTATTTCCTGATATTTTAGCCTTCCGAAGTTCGACCAAAAAATCGGCCATTTTTGAAAATTTTCCCTTGGTCCCCCCTTTGCTGTTTTGCGAAAAATGGCCATTTTCGACACTTTTGCGAAAAATGTTATTTCTCCTCTAATAGGTCTTTTTTCATGCGGTTTTTTGCATAGCACAAATCTAGGATAGTTTAGCTTTCAATCCATACTAATTAGGCCATCAGGCGACTTGTATTTCCTATTATTTTAGCCTTCCGAAGTTCGACCAAAAAATCGGCCATTTTTGAAAATTTTCCCTTGGTCCCCCCTTTGCTGTTTTGCGAAAAATGGCCATTTTCGACACTTTTGCGAAAAATGTTATTTCTCCTCTAATAGGTCTTTTTTCATGCGGTTTTTTGCATAGCACAAATCTAGGATAGTTTAGCTTTCAATCCATACTAATTAGGCCATCAGGCGACTTGTATTTCCTATTATTTTAGCCTTCCGAAGTTCGACCAAAAAATCGGCCATTTTTGAAAATTTTCCCTTGGTCCCCCCTTTGCTGTTTTGCGAAAAATGGCCATTTTCGACACTTTTGCGAAAAATGTTATTTCTCCTCTAATAGGTCTTTTTTCATGCGGTTTTTTGCATAGCACAAATCTAGGATAGTTTAGCTTTCAATCCATACTAATTAGGCCATCAGGCGACTTGTATTTCCTATTATTTTAGCCTTCCGAAGTTCGACCAAAAAATCGGCCATTTTTGAAAATTTTCCCTTGGTCCCCCCTTTGCTGTTTTGCGAAAAATGGCCATTTTCGACACTTTTGCGAAAAATGTTATTTCTCCTCTAATAGGTCTTTTTTCATGCGGTTTTTTGCATAGCACAAATCTAGGATAGTTTAGCTTTCAATCCATACTAATTAGGCCATCAGGCGACTTGTATTTCCTATTATTTTAGCCTTCCGAAGTTCGACCAAAAAATCGGCCATTTTTGAAAATTTTCCCTTGGTCCCCCCTTTGCTGTTTTGCGAAAAATGGCCATTTTCGACACTTTTGCGAAAAATGTTATTTCTCCTCTAATAGGTCTTTTTTCATGCGGTTTTTTGCATAGCACAAATCTAGGATAGTTTAGCTTTCAATCCATACTAATTAGGCCATCAGGCGACTTGTATTTCCTATTATTTTAGCCTTCCGAAGTTCGACCAAAAAATCGGCCATTTTTGAAAATTTTCCCTTGGTCCCCCCTTTGCTGTTTTGCGAAAAATGGCCATTTTCGACACTTTTGCGAAAAATGTTATTTCTCCTCTAATAGGTCTTTTTTCATGCGGTTTTTTGCATAGCACAAATCTAGGATAGTTTAGCTTTCAATCCATACTAATTAGGCCATCAGGCGACTTGTATTTCCTATTATTTTAGCCTTCCGAAGTTCGACCAAAAAATCGGCCATTTTTGAAAATTTTCCCTTGGTCCCCCCTTTGCTGTTTTGCGAAAAATGGCCATTTTCGACACTTTTGCGAAAAATGTTATTTCTCCTCTAATAGGTCTTTTTTCATGCGGTTTTTTGCATAGCACAAATCTAGGATAGTTTAGCTTTCAATCCATACTAATTAGGCCATCAGGCGACTTGTATTTCCTATTATTTTAGCCTTCCGAAGTTCGACCAAAAAATCGGCCATTTTTGAAAATTTTCCCTTGGTCCCCCCTTTGCTGTTTTGCGAAAAATGGCCATTTTCGACACTTTTGCGAAAAATGTTATTTCTCCTCTAATAGGTCTTTTTTCATGCGGTTTTTTGCATAGCACAAATCTAGGATAGTTTAGCTTTCAATCCATACTAATTAGGCCATCAGGCGACTTGTATTTCCTATTATTTTAGCCTTCCGAAGTTCGACCAAAAAATCGGCCATTTTTGAAAATTTTCCCTTGGTCCCCCCTTTGCTGTTTTGCGAAAAATGGCCATTTTCGACACTTTTGCGAAAAATGTTATTTCTCCTCTAATAGGTCTTTTTTCATGCGGTTTTTTGCATAGCACAAATCTAGGATAGTTTAGCTTTCAATCCATACTAATTAGGCCATCAGGCGACTTGTATTTCCTATTATTTTAGCCTTCCGAAGTTCGACCAAAAAATCGGCCATTTTTGAAAATTTTCCCTTGGTCCCCCCTTTGCTGTTTTGCGAAAAATGGCCATTTTCGACACTTTTGCGAAAAATGTTATTTCTCCTCTAATAGGTCTTTTTTCATGCGGTTTTTTGCATAGCACAAATCTAGGATAGTTTAGCTTTCAATCCATACTAATTAGGCCATCAGGCGACTTGTATTTCCTATTATTTTAGCCTTCCGAAGTTCGACCAAAAAATCGGCCATTTTTGAAAATTTTCCCTTGGTCCCCCCTTTGCTGTTTTGCGAAAAATGGCCATTTTCGACACTTTTGCGAAAAATGTTATTTCTCCTCTAATAGGTCTTTTTTCATGCGGTTTTTTGCATAGCACAAATCTAGGATAGTTTAGCTTTCAATCCATACTAATTAGGCCATCAGGCGACTTGTATTTCCTATTATTTTAGCCTTCCGAAGTTCGACCAAAAAATCGGCCATTTTTGAAAATTTTCCCTTGGTCCCCCCTTTGCTGTTTTGCGAAAAATGGCCATTTTCGACACTTTTGCGAAAAATGTTATTTCTCCTCTAATAGGTCTTTTTTCATGCGGTTTTTTGCATAGCACAAATCTAGGATAGTTTAGCTTTCAATCCATACTAATTAGGCCATCAGGCGACTTGTATTTCCTATTATTTTAGCCTTCCGAAGTTCGACCAAAAAATCGGCCATTTTTGAAAATTTTCCCTTGGTCCCCCCTTTGCTGTTTTGCGAAAAATGGCCATTTTCGACACTTTTGCGAAAAATGTTATTTCTCCTCTAATAGGTCTTTTTTCATGCGGTTTTTTGCATAGCACAAATCTAGGATAGTTTAGCTTTCAATCCATACTAATTAGGCCATCAGGCGACTTGTATTTCCTATTATTTTAGCCTTCCGAAGTTCGACCAAAAAATCGGCCATTTTTGAAAATTTTCCCTTGGTCCCCCCTTTGCTGTTTTGCGAAAAATGGCCATTTTCGACACTTTTGCGAAAAATGTTATTTCTCCTCTAATAGGTCTTTTTTCATGCGGTTTTTTGCATAGCACAAATCTAGGATAGTTTAGCTTTCAATCCATACTAATTAGGCCATCAGGCGACTTGTATTTCCTATTATTTTAGCCTTCCGAAGTTCGACCAAAAAATCGGCCATTTTTGAAAATTTTCCCTTGGTCCCCCCTTTGCTGTTTTGCGAAAAATGGCCATTTTCGACACTTTTGCGAAAAATGTTATTTCTCCTCTAATAGGTCTTTTTTCATGCGGTTTTTTGCATAGCACAAATCTAGGATAGTTTAGCTTTCAATCCATACTAATTAGGCCATCAGGCGACTTGTATTTCCTATTATTTTAGCCTTCCGAAGTTCGACCAAAAAATCGGCCATTTTTGAAAATTTTCCCTTGGTCCCCCCTTTGCTGTTTTGCGAAAAATGGCCATTTTCGACACTTTTGCGAAAAATGTTATTTCTCCTCTAATAGGTCTTTTTTCATGCGGTTTTTTGCATAGCACAAATCTAGGATAGTTTAGCTTTCAATCCATACTAATTAGGCCATCAGGCGACTTGTATTTCCTATTATTTTAGCCTTCCGAAGTTCGACCAAAAAATCGGCCATTTTTGAAAATTTTCCCTTGGTCCCCCCTTTGCTGTTTTGCGAAAAATGGCCATTTTCGACACTTTTGCGAAAAATGTTATTTCTCCTCTAATAGGTCTTTTTTCATGCGGTTTTTTGCATAGCACAAATCTAGGATAGTTTAGCTTTCAATCCATACTAATTAGGCCATCAGGCGACTTGTATTTCCTATTATTTTAGCCTTCCGAAGTTCGACCAAAAAATCGGCCATTTTTGAAAATTTTCCCTTGGTCCCCCCTTTGCTGTTTTGCGAAAAATGGCCATTTTCGACACTTTTGCGAAAAATGTTATTTCTCCTCTAATAGGTCTTTTTTCATGCGGTTTTTTGCATAGCACAAATCTAGGATAGTTTAGCTTTCAATCCATACTAATTAGGCCATCAGGCGACTTGTATTTCCTATTATTTTAGCCTTCCGAAGTTCGACCAAAAAATCGGCCATTTTTGAAAATTTTCCCTTGGTCCCCCCTTTGCTGTTTTGCGAAAAATGGCCATTTTCGACACTTTTGCGAAAAATGTTATTTCTCCTCTAATAGGTCTTTTTTCATGCGGTTTTTTGCATAGCACAAATCTAGGATAGTTTAGCTTTCAATCCATACTAATTAGGCCATCAGGCGACTTGTATTTCCTATTATTTTAGCCTTCCGAAGTTCGACCAAAAAATCGGCCATTTTTGAAAATTTTCCCTTGGTCCCCCCTTTGCTGTTTTGCGAAAAATGGCCATTTTCGACACTTTTGCGAAAAATGTTATTTCTCCTCTAATAGGTCTTTTTTCATGCGGTTTTTTGCATAGCACAAATCTAGGATAGTTTAGCTTTCAATCCATACTAATTAGGCCATCAGGCGACTTGTATTTCCTATTATTTTAGCCTTCCGAAGTTCGACCAAAAAATCGGCCATTTTTGAAAATTTTCCCTTGGTCCCCCCTTTGCTGTTTTGCGAAAAATGGCCATTTTCGACACTTTTGCGAAAAATGTTATTTCTCCTCTAATAGGTCTTTTTTCATGCGGTTTTTTGCATAGCACAAATCTAGGATAGTTTAGCTTTCAATCCATACTAATTAGGCCATCAGGCGACTTGTATTTCCTATTATTTTAGCCTTCCGAAGTTCGACCAAAAAATCGGCCATTTTTGAAAATTTTCCCTTGGTCCCCCCTTTGCTGTTTTGCGAAAAATGGCCATTTTCGACACTTTTGCGAAAAATGTTATTTCTCCTCTAATAGGTCTTTTTTCATGCGGTTTTTTGCATAGCACAAATCTAGGATAGTTTAGCTTTCAATCCATACTAATTAGGCCATCAGGCGACTTGTATTTCCTATTATTTTAGCCTTCCGAAGTTCGACCAAAAAATCGGCCATTTTTGAAAATTTTCCCTTGGTCCCCCCTTTGCTGTTTTGCGAAAAATGGCCATTTTCGACACTTTTGCGAAAAATGTTATTTCTCCTCTAATAGGTCTTTTTTCATGCGGTTTTTTGCATAGCACAAATCTAGGATAGTTTAGCTTTCAATCCATACTAATTAGGCCATCAGGCGACTTGTATTTCCTATTATTTTAGCCTTCCGAAGTTCGACCAAAAAATCGGCCATTTTTGAAAATTTTCCCTTGGTCCCCCCTTTGCTGTTTTGCGAAAAATGGCCATTTTCGACACTTTTGCGAAAAATGTTATTTCTCCTCTAATAGGTCTTTTTTCATGCGGTTTTTTGCATAGCACAAATCTAGGATAGTTTAGCTTTCAATCCATACTAATTAGGCCATCAGGCGACTTGTATTTCCTATTATTTTAGCCTTCCGAAGTTCGACCAAAAAATCGGCCATTTTTGAAAATTTTCCCTTGGTCCCCCCTTTGCTGTTTTGCGAAAAATGGCCATTTTCGACACTTTTGCGAAAAATGTTATTTCTCCTCTAATAGGTCTTTTTTCATGCGGTTTTTTGCATAGCACAAATCTAGGATAGTTTAGCTTTCAATCCATACTAATTAGGCCATCAGGCGACTTGTATTTCCTATTATTTTAGCCTTCCGAAGTTCGACCAAAAAATCGGCCATTTTTGAAAATTTTCCCTTGGTCCCCCCTTTGCTGTTTTGCGAAAAATGGCCATTTTCGACACTTTTGCGAAAAATGTTATTTCTCCTCTAATAGGTCTTTTTTCATGCGGTTTTTTGCATAGCACAAATCTAGGATAGTTTAGCTTTCAATCCATACTAATTAGGCCATCAGGCGACTTGTATTTCCTATTATTTTAGCCTTCCGAAGTTCGACCAAAAAATCGGCCATTTTTGAAAATTTTCCCTTGGTCCCCCCTTTGCTGTTTTGCGAAAAATGGCCATTTTCGACACTTTTGCGAAAAATGTTATTTCTCCTCTAATAGGTCTTTTTTCATGCGGTTTTTTGCATAGCACAAATCTAGGATAGTTTAGCTTTCAATCCATACTAATTAGGCCATCAGGCGACTTGTATTTCCTATTATTTTAGCCTTCCGAAGTTCGACCAAAAAATCGGCCATTTTTGAAAATTTTCCCTTGGTCCCCCCTTTGCTGTTTTGCGAAAAATGGCCATTTTCGACACTTTTGCGAAAAATGTTATTTCTCCTCTAATAGGTCTTTTTTCATGCGGTTTTTTGCATAGCACAAATCTAGGATAGTTTAGCTTTCAATCCATACTAATTAGGCCATCAGGCGACTTGTATTTCCTATTATTTTAGCCTTCCGAAGTTCGACCAAAAAATCGGCCATTTTTGAAAATTTTCCCTTGGTCCCCCCTTTGCTGTTTTGCGAAAAATGGCCATTTTCGACACTTTTGCGAAAAATGTTATTTCTCCTCTAATAGGTCTTTTTTCATGCGGTTTTTTGCATAGCACAAATCTAGGATAGTTTAGCTTTCAATCCATACTAATTAGGCCATCAGGCGACTTGTATTTCCTATTATTTTAGCCTTCCGAAGTTCGACCAAAAAATCGGCCATTTTTGAAAATTTTCCCTTGGTCCCCCCTTTGCTGTTTTGCGAAAAATGGCCATTTTCGACACTTTTGCGAAAAATGTTATTTCTCCTCTAATAGGTCTTTTTTCATGCGGTTTTTTGCATAGCACAAATCTAGGATAGTTTAGCTTTCAATCCATACTAATTAGGCCATCAGGCGACTTGTATTTCCTATTATTTTAGCCTTCCGAAGTTCGACCAAAAAATCGGCCATTTTTGAAAATTTTCCCTTGGTCCCCCCTTTGCTGTTTTGCGAAAAATGGCCATTTTCGACACTTTTGCGAAAAATGTTATTTCTCCTCTAATAGGTCTTTTTTCATGCGGTTTTTTGCATAGCACAAATCTAGGATAGTTTAGCTTTCAATCCATACTAATTAGGCCATCAGGCGACTTGTATTTCCTATTATTTTAGCCTTCCGAAGTTCGACCAAAAAATCGGCCATTTTTGAAAATTTTCCCTTGGTCCCCCCTTTGCTGTTTTGCGAAAAATGGCCATTTTCGACACTTTTGCGAAAAATGTTATTTCTCCTCTAATAGGTCTTTTTTCATGCGGTTTTTTGCATAGCACAAATCTAGGATAGTTTAGCTTTCAATCCATACTAATTAGGCCATCAGGCGACTTGTATTTCCTATTATTTTAGCCTTCCGAAGTTCGACCAAAAAATCGGCCATTTTTGAAAATTTTCCCTTGGTCCCCCCTTTGCTGTTTTGCGAAAAATGGCCATTTTCGACACTTTTGCGAAAAATGTTATTTCTCCTCTAATAGGTCTTTTTTCATGCGGTTTTTTGCATAGCACAAATCTAGGATAGTTTAGCTTTCAATCCATACTAATTAGGCCATCAGGCGACTTGTATTTCCTATTATTTTAGCCTTCCGAAGTTCGACCAAAAAATCGGCCATTTTTGAAAATTTTCCCTTGGTCCCCCCTTTGCTGTTTTGCGAAAAATGGCCATTTTCGACACTTTTGCGAAAAATGTTATTTCTCCTCTAATAGGTCTTTTTTCATGCGGTTTTTTGCATAGCACAAATCTAGGATAGTTTAGCTTTCAATCCATACTAATTAGGCCATCAGGCGACTTGTATTTCCTATTATTTTAGCCTTCCGAAGTTCGACCAAAAAATCGGCCATTTTTGAAAATTTTCCCTTGGTCCCCCCTTTGCTGTTTTGCGAAAAATGGCCATTTTCGACACTTTTGCGAAAAATGTTATTTCTCCTCTAATAGGTCTTTTTTCATGCGGTTTTTTGCATAGCACAAATCTAGGATAGTTTAGCTTTCAATCCATACTAATTAGGCCATCAGGCGACTTGTATTTCCTATTATTTTAGCCTTCCGAAGTTCGACCAAAAAATCGGCCATTTTTGAAAATTTTCCCTTGGTCCCCCCTTTGCTGTTTTGCGAAAAATGGCCATTTTCGACACTTTTGCGAAAAATGTTATTTCTCCTCTAATAGGTCTTTTTTCATGCGGTTTTTTGCATAGCACAAATCTAGGATAGTTTAGCTTTCAATCCATACTAATTAGGCCATCAGGCGACTTGTATTTCCTATTATTTTAGCCTTCCGAAGTTCGACCAAAAAATCGGCCATTTTTGAAAATTTTCCCTTGGTCCCCCCTTTGCTGTTTTGCGAAAAATGGCCATTTTCGACACTTTTGCGAAAAATGTTATTTCTCCTCTAATAGGTCTTTTTTCATGCGGTTTTTTGCATAGCACAAATCTAGGATAGTTTAGCTTTCAATCCATACTAATTAGGCCATCAGGCGACTTGTATTTCCTATTATTTTAGCCTTCCGAAGTTCGACCAAAAAATCGGCCATTTTTGAAAATTTTCCCTTGGTCCCCCCTTTGCTGTTTTGCGAAAAATGGCCATTTTCGACACTTTTGCGAAAAATGTTATTTCTCCTCTAATAGGTCTTTTTTCATGCGGTTTTTTGCATAGCACAAATCTAGGATAGTTTAGCTTTCAATCCATACTAATTAGGCCATCAGGCGACTTGTATTTCCTATTATTTTAGCCTTCCGAAGTTCGACCAAAAAATCGGCCATTTTTGAAAATTTTCCCTTGGTCCCCCCTTTGCTGTTTTGCGAAAAATGGCCATTTTCGACACTTTTGCGAAAAATGTTATTTCTCCTCTAATAGGTCTTTTTTCATGCGGTTTTTTGCATAGCACAAATCTAGGATAGTTTAGCTTTCAATCCATACTAATTAGGCCATCAGGCGACTTGTATTTCCTATTATTTTAGCCTTCCGAAGTTCGACCAAAAAATCGGCCATTTTTGAAAATTTTCCCTTGGTCCCCCCTTTGCTGTTTTGCGAAAAATGGCCATTTTCGACACTTTTGCGAAAAATGTTATTTCTCCTCTAATAGGTCTTTTTTCATGCGGTTTTTTGCATAGCACAAATCTAGGATAGTTTAGCTTTCAATCCATACTAATTAGGCCATCAGGCGACTTGTATTTCCTATTATTTTAGCCTTCCGAAGTTCGACCAAAAAATCGGCCATTTTTGAAAATTTTCCCTTGGTCCCCCCTTTGCTGTTTTGCGAAAAATGGCCATTTTCGACACTTTTGCGAAAAATGTTATTTCTCCTCTAATAGGTCTTTTTTCATGCGGTTTTTTGCATAGCACAAATCTAGGATAGTTTAGCTTTCAATCCATACTAATTAGGCCATCAGGCGACTTGTATTTCCTATTATTTTAGCCTTCCGAAGTTCGACCAAAAAATCGGCCATTTTTGAAAATTTTCCCTTGGTCCCCCCTTTGCTGTTTTGCGAAAAATGGCCATTTTCGACACTTTTGCGAAAAATGTTATTTCTCCTCTAATAGGTCTTTTTTCATGCGGTTTTTTGCATAGCACAAATCTAGGATAGTTTAGCTTTCAATCCATACTAATTAGGCCATCAGGCGACTTGTATTTCCTATTATTTTAGCCTTCCGAAGTTCGACCAAAAAATCGGCCATTTTTGAAAATTTTCCCTTGGTCCCCCCTTTGCTGTTTTGCGAAAAATGGCCATTTTCGACACTTTTGCGAAAAATGTTATTTCTCCTCTAATAGGTCTTTTTTCATGCGGTTTTTTGCATAGCACAAATCTAGGATAGTTTAGCTTTCAATCCATACTAATTAGGCCATCAGGCGACTTGTATTTCCTATTATTTTAGCCTTCCGAAGTTCGACCAAAAAATCGGCCATTTTTGAAAATTTTCCCTTGGTCCCCCCTTTGCTGTTTTGCGAAAAATGGCCATTTTCGACACTTTTGCGAAAAATGTTATTTCTCCTCTAATAGGTCTTTTTTCATGCGGTTTTTTGCATAGCACAAATCTAGGATAGTTTAGCTTTCAATCCATACTAATTAGGCCATCAGGCGACTTGTATTTCCTATTATTTTAGCCTTCCGAAGTTCGACCAAAAAATCGGCCATTTTTGAAAATTTTCCCTTGGTCCCCCCTTTGCTGTTTTGCGAAAAATGGCCATTTTCGACACTTTTGCGAAAAATGTTATTTCTCCTCTAATAGGTCTTTTTTCATGCGGTTTTTTGCATAGCACAAATCTAGGATAGTTTAGCTTTCAATCCATACTAATTAGGCCATCAGGCGACTTGTATTTCCTATTATTTTAGCCTTCCGAAGTTCGACCAAAAAATCGGCCATTTTTGAAAATTTTCCCTTGGTCCCCCCTTTGCTGTTTTGCGAAAAATGGCCATTTTCGACACTTTTGCGAAAAATGTTATTTCTCCTCTAATAGGTCTTTTTTCATGCGGTTTTTTGCATAGCACAAATCTAGGATAGTTTAGCTTTCAATCCATACTAATTAGGCCATCAGGCGACTTGTATTTCCTATTATTTTAGCCTTCCGAAGTTCGACCAAAAAATCGGCCATTTTTGAAAATTTTCCCTTGGTCCCCCCTTTGCTGTTTTGCGAAAAATGGCCATTTTCGACACTTTTGCGAAAAATGTTATTTCTCCTCTAATAGGTCTTTTTTCATGCGGTTTTTTGCATAGCACAAATCTAGGATAGTTTAGCTTTCAATCCATACTAATTAGGCCATCAGGCGACTTGTATTTCCTATTATTTTAGCCTTCCGAAGTTCGACCAAAAAATCGGCCATTTTTGAAAATTTTCCCTTGGTCCCCCCTTTGCTGTTTTGCGAAAAATGGCCATTTTCGACACTTTTGCGAAAAATGTTATTTCTCCTCTAATAGGTCTTTTTTCATGCGGTTTTTTGCATAGCACAAATCTAGGATAGTTTAGCTTTCAATCCATACTAATTAGGCCATCAGGCGACTTGTATTTCCTATTATTTTAGCCTTCCGAAGTTCGACCAAAAAATCGGCCATTTTTGAAAATTTTCCCTTGGTCCCCCCTTTGCTGTTTTGCGAAAAATGGCCATTTTCGACACTTTTGCGAAAAATGTTATTTCTCCTCTAATAGGTCTTTTTTCATGCGGTTTTTTGCATAGCACAAATCTAGGATAGTTTAGCTTTCAATCCATACTAATTAGGCCATCAGGCGACTTGTATTTCCTATTATTTTAGCCTTCCGAAGTTCGACCAAAAAATCGGCCATTTTTGAAAATTTTCCCTTGGTCCCCCCTTTGCTGTTTTGCGAAAAATGGCCATTTTCGACACTTTTGCGAAAAATGTTATTTCTCCTCTAATAGGTCTTTTTTCATGCGGTTTTTTGCATAGCACAAATCTAGGATAGTTTAGCTTTCAATCCATACTAATTAGGCCATCAGGCGACTTGTATTTCCTATTATTTTAGCCTTCCGAAGTTCGACCAAAAAATCGGCCATTTTTGAAAATTTTCCCTTGGTCCCCCCTTTGCTGTTTTGCGAAAAATGGCCATTTTCGACACTTTTGCGAAAAATGTTATTTCTCCTCTAATAGGTCTTTTTTCATGCGGTTTTTTGCATAGCACAAATCTAGGATAGTTTAGCTTTCAATCCATACTAATTAGGCCATCAGGCGACTTGTATTTCCTATTATTTTAGCCTTCCGAAGTTCGACCAAAAAATCGGCCATTTTTGAAAATTTTCCCTTGGTCCCCCCTTTGCTGTTTTGCGAAAAATGGCCATTTTCGACACTTTTGCGAAAAATGTTATTTCTCCTCTAATAGGTCTTTTTTCATGCGGTTTTTTGCATAGCACAAATCTAGGATAGTTTAGCTTTCAATCCATACTAATTAGGCCATCAGGCGACTTGTATTTCCTATTATTTTAGCCTTCCGAAGTTCGACCAAAAAATCGGCCATTTTTGAAAATTTTCCCTTGGTCCCCCCTTTGCTGTTTTGCGAAAAATGGCCATTTTCGACACTTTTGCGAAAAATGTTATTTCTCCTCTAATAGGTCTTTTTTCATGCGGTTTTTTGCATAGCACAAATCTAGGATAGTTTAGCTTTCAATCCATACTAATTAGGCCATCAGGCGACTTGTATTTCCTATTATTTTAGCCTTCCGAAGTTCGACCAAAAAATCGGCCATTTTTGAAAATTTTCCCTTGGTCCCCCCTTTGCTGTTTTGCGAAAAATGGCCATTTTCGACACTTTTGCGAAAAATGTTATTTCTCCTCTAATAGGTCTTTTTTCATGCGGTTTTTTGCATAGCACAAATCTAGGATAGTTTAGCTTTCAATCCATACTAATTAGGCCATCAGGCGACTTGTATTTCCTATTATTTTAGCCTTCCGAAGTTCGACCAAAAAATCGGCCATTTTTGAAAATTTTCCCTTGGTCCCCCCTTTGCTGTTTTGCGAAAAATGGCCATTTTCGACACTTTTGCGAAAAATGTTATTTCTCCTCTAATAGGTCTTTTTTCATGCGGTTTTTTGCATAGCACAAATCTAGGATAGTTTAGCTTTCAATCCATACTAATTAGGCCATCAGGCGACTTGTATTTCCTATTATTTTAGCCTTCCGAAGTTCGACCAAAAAATCGGCCATTTTTGAAAATTTTCCCTTGGTCCCCCCTTTGCTGTTTTGCGAAAAATGGCCATTTTCGACACTTTTGCGAAAAATGTTATTTCTCCTCTAATAGGTCTTTTTTCATGCGGTTTTTTGCATAGCACAAATCTAGGATAGTTTAGCTTTCAATCCATACTAATTAGGCCATCAGGCGACTTGTATTTCCTATTATTTTAGCCTTCCGAAGTTCGACCAAAAAATCGGCCATTTTTGAAAATTTTCCCTTGGTCCCCCCTTTGCTGTTTTGCGAAAAATGGCCATTTTCGACACTTTTGCGAAAAATGTTATTTCTCCTCTAATAGGTCTTTTTTCATGCGGTTTTTTGCATAGCACAAATCTAGGATAGTTTAGCTTTCAATCCATACTAATTAGGCCATCAGGCGACTTGTATTTCCTATTATTTTAGCCTTCCGAAGTTCGACCAAAAAATCGGCCATTTTTGAAAATTTTCCCTTGGTCCCCCCTTTGCTGTTTTGCGAAAAATGGCCATTTTCGACACTTTTGCGAAAAATGTTATTTCTCCTCTAATAGGTCTTTTTTCATGCGGTTTTTTGCATAGCACAAATCTAGGATAGTTTAGCTTTCAATCCATACTAATTAGGCCATCAGGCGACTTGTATTTCCTATTATTTTAGCCTTCCGAAGTTCGACCAAAAAATCGGCCATTTTTGAAAATTTTCCCTTGGTCCCCCCTTTGCTGTTTTGCGAAAAATGGCCATTTTCGACACTTTTGCGAAAAATGTTATTTCTCCTCTAATAGGTCTTTTTTCATGCGGTTTTTTGCATAGCACAAATCTAGGATAGTTTAGCTTTCAATCCATACTAATTAGGCCATCAGGCGACTTGTATTTCCTATTATTTTAGCCTTCCGAAGTTCGACCAAAAAATCGGCCATTTTTGAAAATTTTCCCTTGGTCCCCCCTTTGCTGTTTTGCGAAAAATGGCCATTTTCGACACTTTTGCGAAAAATGTTATTTCTCCTCTAATAGGTCTTTTTTCATGCGGTTTTTTGCATAGCACAAATCTAGGATAGTTTAGCTTTCAATCCATACTAATTAGGCCATCAGGCGACTTGTATTTCCTATTATTTTAGCCTTCCGAAGTTCGACCAAAAAATCGGCCATTTTTGAAAATTTTCCCTTGGTCCCCCCTTTGCTGTTTTGCGAAAAATGGCCATTTTCGACACTTTTGCGAAAAATGTTATTTCTCCTCTAATAGGTCTTTTTTCATGCGGTTTTTTGCATAGCACAAATCTAGGATAGTTTAGCTTTCAATCCATACTAATTAGGCCATCAGGCGACTTGTATTTCCTATTATTTTAGCCTTCCGAAGTTCGACCAAAAAATCGGCCATTTTTGAAAATTTTCCCTTGGTCCCCCCTTTGCTGTTTTGCGAAAAATGGCCATTTTCGACACTTTTGCGAAAAATGTTATTTCTCCTCTAATAGGTCTTTTTTCATGCGGTTTTTTGCATAGCACAAATCTAGGATAGTTTAGCTTTCAATCCATACTAATTAGGCCATCAGGCGACTTGTATTTCCTATTATTTTAGCCTTCCGAAGTTCGACCAAAAAATCGGCCATTTTTGAAAATTTTCCCTTGGTCCCCCCTTTGCTGTTTTGCGAAAAATGGCCATTTTCGACACTTTTGCGAAAAATGTTATTTCTCCTCTAATAGGTCTTTTTTCATGCGGTTTTTTGCATAGCACAAATCTAGGATAGTTTAGCTTTCAATCCATACTAATTAGGCCATCAGGCGACTTGTATTTCCTATTATTTTAGCCTTCCGAAGTTCGACCAAAAAATCGGCCATTTTTGAAAATTTTCCCTTGGTCCCCCCTTTGCTGTTTTGCGAAAAATGGCCATTTTCGACACTTTTGCGAAAAATGTTATTTCTCCTCTAATAGGTCTTTTTTCATGCGGTTTTTTGCATAGCACAAATCTAGGATAGTTTAGCTTTCAATCCATACTAATTAGGCCATCAGGCGACTTGTATTTCCTATTATTTTAGCCTTCCGAAGTTCGACCAAAAAATCGGCCATTTTTGAAAATTTTCCCTTGGTCCCCCCTTTGCTGTTTTGCGAAAAATGGCCATTTTCGACACTTTTGCGAAAAATGTTATTTCTCCTCTAATAGGTCTTTTTTCATGCGGTTTTTTGCATAGCACAAATCTAGGATAGTTTAGCTTTCAATCCATACTAATTAGGCCATCAGGCGACTTGTATTTCCTATTATTTTAGCCTTCCGAAGTTCGACCAAAAAATCGGCCATTTTTGAAAATTTTCCCTTGGTCCCCCCTTTGCTGTTTTGCGAAAAATGGCCATTTTCGACACTTTTGCGAAAAATGTTATTTCTCCTCTAATAGGTCTTTTTTCATGCGGTTTTTTGCATAGCACAAATCTAGGATAGTTTAGCTTTCAATCCATACTAATTAGGCCATCAGGCGACTTGTATTTCCTATTATTTTAGCCTTCCGAAGTTCGACCAAAAAATCGGCCATTTTTGAAAATTTTCCCTTGGTCCCCCCTTTGCTGTTTTGCGAAAAATGGCCATTTTCGACACTTTTGCGAAAAATGTTATTTCTCCTCTAATAGGTCTTTTTTCATGCGGTTTTTTGCATAGCACAAATCTAGGATAGTTTAGCTTTCAATCCATACTAATTAGGCCATCAGGCGACTTGTATTTCCTATTATTTTAGCCTTCCGAAGTTCGACCAAAAAATCGGCCATTTTTGAAAATTTTCCCTTGGTCCCCCCTTTGCTGTTTTGCGAAAAATGGCCATTTTCGACACTTTTGCGAAAAATGTTATTTCTCCTCTAATAGGTCTTTTTTCATGCGGTTTTTTGCATAGCACAAATCTAGGATAGTTTAGCTTTCAATCCATACTAATTAGGCCATCAGGCGACTTGTATTTCCTATTATTTTAGCCTTCCGAAGTTCGACCAAAAAATCGGCCATTTTTGAAAATTTTCCCTTGGTCCCCCCTTTGCTGTTTTGCGAAAAATGGCCATTTTCGACACTTTTGCGAAAAATGTTATTTCTCCTCTAATAGGTCTTTTTTCATGCGGTTTTTTGCATAGCACAAATCTAGGATAGTTTAGCTTTCAATCCATACTAATTAGGCCATCAGGCGACTTGTATTTCCTATTATTTTAGCCTTCCGAAGTTCGACCAAAAAATCGGCCATTTTTGAAAATTTTCCCTTGGTCCCCCCTTTGCTGTTTTGCGAAAAATGGCCATTTTCGACACTTTTGCGAAAAATGTTATTTCTCCTCTAATAGGTCTTTTTTCATGCGGTTTTTTGCATAGCACAAATCTAGGATAGTTTAGCTTTCAATCCATACTAATTAGGCCATCAGGCGACTTGTATTTCCTATTATTTTAGCCTTCCGAAGTTCGACCAAAAAATCGGCCATTTTTGAAAATTTTCCCTTGGTCCCCCCTTTGCTGTTTTGCGAAAAATGGCCATTTTCGACACTTTTGCGAAAAATGTTATTTCTCCTCTAATAGGTCTTTTTTCATGCGGTTTTTTGCATAGCACAAATCTAGGATAGTTTAGCTTTCAATCCATACTAATTAGGCCATCAGGCGACTTGTATTTCCTATTATTTTAGCCTTCCGAAGTTCGACCAAAAAATCGGCCATTTTTGAAAATTTTCCCTTGGTCCCCCCTTTGCTGTTTTGCGAAAAATGGCCATTTTCGACACTTTTGCGAAAAATGTTATTTCTCCTCTAATAGGTCTTTTTTCATGCGGTTTTTTGCATAGCACAAATCTAGGATAGTTTAGCTTTCAATCCATACTAATTAGGCCATCAGGCGACTTGTATTTCCTATTATTTTAGCCTTCCGAAGTTCGACCAAAAAATCGGCCATTTTTGAAAATTTTCCCTTGGTCCCCCCTTTGCTGTTTTGCGAAAAATGGCCATTTTCGACACTTTTGCGAAAAATGTTATTTCTCCTCTAATAGGTCTTTTTTCATGCGGTTTTTTGCATAGCACAAATCTAGGATAGTTTAGCTTTCAATCCATACTAATTAGGCCATCAGGCGACTTGTATTTCCTATTATTTTAGCCTTCCGAAGTTCGACCAAAAAATCGGCCATTTTTGAAAATTTTCCCTTGGTCCCCCCTTTGCTGTTTTGCGAAAAATGGCCATTTTCGACACTTTTGCGAAAAATGTTATTTCTCCTCTAATAGGTCTTTTTTCATGCGGTTTTTTGCATAGCACAAATCTAGGATAGTTTAGCTTTCAATCCATACTAATTAGGCCATCAGGCGACTTGTATTTCCTATTATTTTAGCCTTCCGAAGTTCGACCAAAAAATCGGCCATTTTTGAAAATTTTCCCTTGGTCCCCCCTTTGCTGTTTTGCGAAAAATGGCCATTTTCGACACTTTTGCGAAAAATGTTATTTCTCCTCTAATAGGTCTTTTTTCATGCGGTTTTTTGCATAGCACAAATCTAGGATAGTTTAGCTTTCAATCCATACTAATTAGGCCATCAGGCGACTTGTATTTCCTATTATTTTAGCCTTCCGAAGTTCGACCAAAAAATCGGCCATTTTTGAAAATTTTCCCTTGGTCCCCCCTTTGCTGTTTTGCGAAAAATGGCCATTTTCGACACTTTTGCGAAAAATGTTATTTCTCCTCTAATAGGTCTTTTTTCATGCGGTTTTTTGCATAGCACAAATCTAGGATAGTTTAGCTTTCAATCCATACTAATTAGGCCATCAGGCGACTTGTATTTCCTATTATTTTAGCCTTCCGAAGTTCGACCAAAAAATCGGCCATTTTTGAAAATTTTCCCTTGGTCCCCCCTTTGCTGTTTTGCGAAAAATGGCCATTTTCGACACTTTTGCGAAAAATGTTATTTCTCCTCTAATAGGTCTTTTTTCATGCGGTTTTTTGCATAGCACAAATCTAGGATAGTTTAGCTTTCAATCCATACTAATTAGGCCATCAGGCGACTTGTATTTCCTATTATTTTAGCCTTCCGAAGTTCGACCAAAAAATCGGCCATTTTTGAAAATTTTCCCTTGGTCCCCCCTTTGCTGTTTTGCGAAAAATGGCCATTTTCGACACTTTTGCGAAAAATGTTATTTCTCCTCTAATAGGTCTTTTTTCATGCGGTTTTTTGCATAGCACAAATCTAGGATAGTTTAGCTTTCAATCCATACTAATTAGGCCATCAGGCGACTTGTATTTCCTATTATTTTAGCCTTCCGAAGTTCGACCAAAAAATCGGCCATTTTTGAAAATTTTCCCTTGGTCCCCCCTTTGCTGTTTTGCGAAAAATGGCCATTTTCGACACTTTTGCGAAAAATGTTATTTCTCCTCTAATAGGTCTTTTTTCATGCGGTTTTTTGCATAGCACAAATCTAGGATAGTTTAGCTTTCAATCCATACTAATTAGGCCATCAGGCGACTTGTATTTCCTATTATTTTAGCCTTCCGAAGTTCGACCAAAAAATCGGCCATTTTTGAAAATTTTCCCTTGGTCCCCCCTTTGCTGTTTTGCGAAAAATGGCCATTTTCGACACTTTTGCGAAAAATGTTATTTCTCCTCTAATAGGTCTTTTTTCATGCGGTTTTTTGCATAGCACAAATCTAGGATAGTTTAGCTTTCAATCCATACTAATTAGGCCATCAGGCGACTTGTATTTCCTATTATTTTAGCCTTCCGAAGTTCGACCAAAAAATCGGCCATTTTTGAAAATTTTCCCTTGGTCCCCCCTTTGCTGTTTTGCGAAAAATGGCCATTTTCGACACTTTTGCGAAAAATGTTATTTCTCCTCTAATAGGTCTTTTTTCATGCGGTTTTTTGCATAGCACAAATCTAGGATAGTTTAGCTTTCAATCCATACTAATTAGGCCATCAGGCGACTTGTATTTCCTATTATTTTAGCCTTCCGAAGTTCGACCAAAAAATCGGCCATTTTTGAAAATTTTCCCTTGGTCCCCCCTTTGCTGTTTTGCGAAAAATGGCCATTTTCGACACTTTTGCGAAAAATGTTATTTCTCCTCTAATAGGTCTTTTTTCATGCGGTTTTTTGCATAGCACAAATCTAGGATAGTTTAGCTTTCAATCCATACTAATTAGGCCATCAGGCGACTTGTATTTCCTATTATTTTAGCCTTCCGAAGTTCGACCAAAAAATCGGCCATTTTTGAAAATTTTCCCTTGGTCCCCCCTTTGCTGTTTTGCGAAAAATGGCCATTTTCGACACTTTTGCGAAAAATGTTATTTCTCCTCTAATAGGTCTTTTTTCATGCGGTTTTTTGCATAGCACAAATCTAGGATAGTTTAGCTTTCAATCCATACTAATTAGGCCATCAGGCGACTTGTATTTCCTATTATTTTAGCCTTCCGAAGTTCGACCAAAAAATCGGCCATTTTTGAAAATTTTCCCTTGGTCCCCCCTTTGCTGTTTTGCGAAAAATGGCCATTTTCGACACTTTTGCGAAAAATGTTATTTCTCCTCTAATAGGTCTTTTTTCATGCGGTTTTTTGCATAGCACAAATCTAGGATAGTTTAGCTTTCAATCCATACTAATTAGGCCATCAGGCGACTTGTATTTCCTATTATTTTAGCCTTCCGAAGTTCGACCAAAAAATCGGCCATTTTTGAAAATTTTCCCTTGGTCCCCCCTTTGCTGTTTTGCGAAAAATGGCCATTTTCGACACTTTTGCGAAAAATGTTATTTCTCCTCTAATAGGTCTTTTTTCATGCGGTTTTTTGCATAGCACAAATCTAGGATAGTTTAGCTTTCAATCCATACTAATTAGGCCATCAGGCGACTTGTATTTCCTATTATTTTAGCCTTCCGAAGTTCGACCAAAAAATCGGCCATTTTTGAAAATTTTCCCTTGGTCCCCCCTTTGCTGTTTTGCGAAAAATGGCCATTTTCGACACTTTTGCGAAAAATGTTATTTCTCCTCTAATAGGTCTTTTTTCATGCGGTTTTTTGCATAGCACAAATCTAGGATAGTTTAGCTTTCAATCCATACTAATTAGGCCATCAGGCGACTTGTATTTCCTATTATTTTAGCCTTCCGAAGTTCGACCAAAAAATCGGCCATTTTTGAAAATTTTCCCTTGGTCCCCCCTTTGCTGTTTTGCGAAAAATGGCCATTTTCGACACTTTTGCGAAAAATGTTATTTCTCCTCTAATAGGTCTTTTTTCATGCGGTTTTTTGCATAGCACAAATCTAGGATAGTTTAGCTTTCAATCCATACTAATTAGGCCATCAGGCGACTTGTATTTCCTATTATTTTAGCCTTCCGAAGTTCGACCAAAAAATCGGCCATTTTTGAAAATTTTCCCTTGGTCCCCCCTTTGCTGTTTTGCGAAAAATGGCCATTTTCGACACTTTTGCGAAAAATGTTATTTCTCCTCTAATAGGTCTTTTTTCATGCGGTTTTTTGCATAGCACAAATCTAGGATAGTTTAGCTTTCAATCCATACTAATTAGGCCATCAGGCGACTTGTATTTCCTATTATTTTAGCCTTCCGAAGTTCGACCAAAAAATCGGCCATTTTTGAAAATTTTCCCTTGGTCCCCCCTTTGCTGTTTTGCGAAAAATGGCCATTTTCGACACTTTTGCGAAAAATGTTATTTCTCCTCTAATAGGTCTTTTTTCATGCGGTTTTTTGCATAGCACAAATCTAGGATAGTTTAGCTTTCAATCCATACTAATTAGGCCATCAGGCGACTTGTATTTCCTATTATTTTAGCCTTCCGAAGTTCGACCAAAAAATCGGCCATTTTTGAAAATTTTCCCTTGGTCCCCCCTTTGCTGTTTTGCGAAAAATGGCCATTTTCGACACTTTTGCGAAAAATGTTATTTCTCCTCTAATAGGTCTTTTTTCATGCGGTTTTTTGCATAGCACAAATCTAGGATAGTTTAGCTTTCAATCCATACTAATTAGGCCATCAGGCGACTTGTATTTCCTATTATTTTAGCCTTCCGAAGTTCGACCAAAAAATCGGCCATTTTTGAAAATTTTCCCTTGGTCCCCCCTTTGCTGTTTTGCGAAAAATGGCCATTTTCGACACTTTTGCGAAAAATGTTATTTCTCCTCTAATAGGTCTTTTTTCATGCGGTTTTTTGCATAGCACAAATCTAGGATAGTTTAGCTTTCAATCCATACTAATTAGGCCATCAGGCGACTTGTATTTCCTATTATTTTAGCCTTCCGAAGTTCGACCAAAAAATCGGCCATTTTTGAAAATTTTCCCTTGGTCCCCCCTTTGCTGTTTTGCGAAAAATGGCCATTTTCGACACTTTTGCGAAAAATGTTATTTCTCCTCTAATAGGTCTTTTTTCATGCGGTTTTTTGCATAGCACAAATCTAGGATAGTTTAGCTTTCAATCCATACTAATTAGGCCATCAGGCGACTTGTATTTCCTATTATTTTAGCCTTCCGAAGTTCGACCAAAAAATCGGCCATTTTTGAAAATTTTCCCTTGGTCCCCCCTTTGCTGTTTTGCGAAAAATGGCCATTTTCGACACTTTTGCGAAAAATGTTATTTCTCCTCTAATAGGTCTTTTTTCATGCGGTTTTTTGCATAGCACAAATCTAGGATAGTTTAGCTTTCAATCCATACTAATTAGGCCATCAGGCGACTTGTATTTCCTATTATTTTAGCCTTCCGAAGTTCGACCAAAAAATCGGCCATTTTTGAAAATTTTCCCTTGGTCCCCCCTTTGCTGTTTTGCGAAAAATGGCCATTTTCGACACTTTTGCGAAAAATGTTATTTCTCCTCTAATAGGTCTTTTTTCATGCGGTTTTTTGCATAGCACAAATCTAGGATAGTTTAGCTTTCAATCCATACTAATTAGGCCATCAGGCGACTTGTATTTCCTATTATTTTAGCCTTCCGAAGTTCGACCAAAAAATCGGCCATTTTTGAAAATTTTCCCTTGGTCCCCCCTTTGCTGTTTTGCGAAAAATGGCCATTTTCGACACTTTTGCGAAAAATGTTATTTCTCCTCTAATAGGTCTTTTTTCATGCGGTTTTTTGCATAGCACAAATCTAGGATAGTTTAGCTTTCAATCCATACTAATTAGGCCATCAGGCGACTTGTATTTCCTATTATTTTAGCCTTCCGAAGTTCGACCAAAAAATCGGCCATTTTTGAAAATTTTCCCTTGGTCCCCCCTTTGCTGTTTTGCGAAAAATGGCCATTTTCGACACTTTTGCGAAAAATGTTATTTCTCCTCTAATAGGTCTTTTTTCATGCGGTTTTTTGCATAGCACAAATCCAATTCTGCCCGTGGGTTCACGCTGA
>NW_027179973.1:0-15748 GCF_036669925.1 Montipora capricornis | reverse complement strand
TAGAATAGCGAAAGGAACTTGCACTAGGGTCCCATTTCCTTCCAACATCGAATCTGTTTTTTGTATTTTAGGCAACAGACTAAGGGCCATTCTCGATGCTAGGAGCAGTTGCGTGGTCACTTTCACTGTTTACACAACCTTATACAGGCACTCACTCGTTTAAAAAAGGTCGTTTACGTTTGCCCGTCAATTCAAAACCCATCACTTTGGAACACCGTTCTAATGCTCAAGGGTGTATTGTTCTGGTTCTCTCTAGAGAACTCACGGTCGAAGACGCTTAAACCAAATCGATTTTGAAGCGAATTTTATGCTCATTCCCTTGTGGACTCTTACAGGATGAAACTTTGTTTGTCTGAGTCCCTTGGGGATCTATAATTTCATGACGTATTAGTGCAAAGCGCTATTCCCTGGGTGGTTGCTTACGAGAGCTTTGAATGGACTTAATTAAGCACTTAGGGGTGACTTTGACCTTGGCACCATCAATACTCTCTCCACAGGAAAAAGTATCTAAAACAGACCAACAAAAAGTATTGTGTTGAGAGATGGAGGACACAAGGGCGCAAAAGAAAAGGGGAATTACCAGGTTTTGTTTATTAGGCAAACCTCATGCATGCTGAAAAAAAAAGGGCACAGCAAAGCCATGGCATATTGCCAGAAACATTTTCTATATTGACTATAATGGGGTTGCATTTTCAGCAGAGTTCCCGACAGAGTTACGAGAAGGGGGTCGCCAAATTTGGCGGGATTTTGGGGTCAGAAAATTATGGCACGGATTGGCGAGTAAAAAACAAAATTGTCACAGAAAGAACTTAGCGCTGTTAAATTCCAATATTTCATAGTCACACTTCCATTCCTTTTTGAAATTACAATTAAAAGGCCTTAGTTAACACGTAAGGTTCTGCATAAACAGAAAAGTGGGGACCCTTTTTAAAACAGTTGAGGTCGCTAAAATTACATTTATCCAAAGTGAATAAGATGGGGTCTATAATTGGCCATAAAATAGACGATAAAGGGCTAGGGGTTTCCGCGCAGTAGTTAAGCAGCTGCTCGTAACGTATAATTTGATTGGCACACACCCAGCGAAAATTGGCCCAAGTACCCCAGACCCCTCTACCCCTGGGTGTGGCACCCTGGACACAATTTTGGGAAAAACTCAATTAATTAAGAGAGTTCACTAAAACATTCCCCGCAAAGAGCACACTGGGAAAATTCACTCTCTAAGATGGAACTGATGTCAAATAATCATAAAACGTTTGGATTGAACTTTTTACAAGATACAAAAATGCTGGGAATCGTCCAATGAGGCCGTTTAATCAACCAGTGTGTCACTGGACGTTCGGCCACCTCCCGACGAAAAGCTTCTAACGTGGTTGGACGTCAGTCACGCCTGCTTTCAAGCTGAACACCTTCTTCCTCTTGAATTCGCCTCCCACATATTGCATCGTACATTCATGAATCAATTTTAGGACCATCTCTTCATCAGCTTGCATACTTTGCTAATTCCAGTCTTCCTCAGGTATTGCATTGTCTTGACAAATCCTAACGCGTTTAATCATCGGAATTGTCATCCTCGATTCAACTCAGTCGAGAAGTTCTTTAAGATCTCGTGGTACTTGCGAATTCGAAGCAATCGATTCGTAAAGGCAAAGTTTTTGCACTCTTCGTAATTTGTTTGCCGGTCCCCAAACTGTATGTGCGCTTGAAATAAGGAAACATCACGCTGCAGTTGCGGTCTGTTTAATAGTTGATGAGGCACATCACCGCAATCAAAAGTCACGCAAGCATTCACTCGATGATACCACGACGAGGACCCTTCGCTGACGAAGGTAATATTATATTACCCAACTCAATAACAATTCGTTTTAATTTCCAGTTTAATATGGTGAGGTGTTTTCCGCCAAACACGCACATGGACCAGCCGTGATTCAGTAGCACAAAGACAGTGCTCCAGATCAAGACGAAGTTGATCTAGTTCGCTACTCGAAAAACTCTCTTCGTC
Source organism: Montipora capricornis (assembly GCF_036669925.1). Taxonomy (NCBI): domain Eukaryota; kingdom Metazoa; phylum Cnidaria; class Anthozoa; order Scleractinia; family Acroporidae; genus Montipora; species Montipora capricornis. Next base: position 13,749 of record NW_027179973.1, on the reverse strand, counting down.
ATCAATCATGTATCTCAACACATCAAGGCCGTTGATGGGGGGTAAGATTCGAACTTTTGAGGAAGTGGTCTGCGACCATTGAGAGGAGTCGAAAGGGTTTTACTCCTTTTCAGTCCCATATATTGTCAAGAATGTTAACTGCTTCAGAGAACTTTCGCCATTCACGCCACAGTTGAGTATTTTGCTTCTTTACAACGCAGATCTTCGTCCCTTTTAGCCCTCTCAAATTGCAACTCTTCGTCTTTGGTTCCCTAAAACGCCTTTGAGACTCTCTCCGCATCACATAAACGATCCCGAGTCCAAAAAATATGGATCTGTAGACTTGTAGTGACAATGTAAAATCGAAAATGTGAGTGGGAAATCCTGGTAGACTGTAGCGGAAAGCTAAGCAAGATGGGCTGCTGTTGCCATTCAATACCGTCGAGTCTTCTATCATTCTTCCAAGAATTTTAACAGCAACCGAGGGAGAAAGACAGGAAAAGCATAAAAGAAGAAAGAAAGTTGTGTTCAAGTAGAAAATAAATTCCGATGATTCAAGTGATTGGTCAATTTTAAAGTAAGTGTCAAAAACACATCGTCCAAAGTTCAAGGTCATTACAGAAAGCAATATAATACTCCAATTGTTGCCACTGTAAGGGGTCACTTTGTGGAATTTGCCTCCATGGAAAGTACAAGGTCTATCTGAATTTTATTTCTGTTGTATTCTTATTTATGGTAGGAAAATGCTCAATGACGGCGCACTCATACTACTCATACATACCCCGTCACAGGTCCCTAAAATTGGGTAAAAATGGAGCAAGAAAAAAGAATCATTTGCTATTCTGATTATCAATTTCTGATTAGGTAGTGTTATATTGGTTTTGTTCTTTTTTTTTTTAATTATGGACATTAATATATTTCCGATCCGATATTTGAAAGACCAGAATAATTTTTGTCAAGCAGTTTGAGGATTCAGTCGGGAGGCCAAAAGGGAGTTGTAATTTAATTACTGTAAAACGACAAAACAAATGCTCCGTTGTGCCTTAATTAAGAACAATCGATTATGAACAGTGGCTGTGAGGTTACGAAAGTTTTGACCAGCCGGCCATGTTCCTTGAAAAAAAAGTCTGTCGAGTATTACCTTTTACTGAGTTTTTCACACTTCTACTGAATTCATCCTCCAGCGCCCAACCGGCCAAACTGCGTTTTGGCTTGCAGCAATCAACACTTCCGGCGCCAAACCACAGATGACCCGAAATAAATTGATGCGTGAATAACCCACCAATCAGCATCTTGGGTTTGTTAGCCACTGGTACAATGTTATAATAAATAATAATAAGAAATTAATAATAATAATACGTTGCGTGATTGGACCTGTGCTCCTACCCCCTACCATCGCGGGGGCAGTGGAATTGTCCGAGCAGATTACGCCCACTAAGGTGTACACAGTCCACAAAACGAGAGTCACACCAGGGTGGACATCACGTATAGACTGTGTGGGAAAGCTCCTGAAACTTTTGTGCATGGTGCTAGGGTTCTCTGCTCTGGCCCAGTCTAAATATCTAGAAAGACACAACGCAGCACATTGAAAGTTCTCTTCTTCGAGATGACTAGGGATCTGAGGATAATTGATTCAGGCCCTCCCTGGTACTCGTGTGCAGTACCCAAACCAGTCTATGAGTCATCTGAGGCGGGGGGGGGACATTAGCGTTTTGGGATGTTCCAGTGTATGCGGAACACACCATTGTCAAGGTAAACAGAGTGGACGCTCGATTTGTGGACCACAAGAATACGAAGTGTGTGTTGGGATCTGTGGATGTCCTGTCCGTGGATGGAGCATCGAGGAAAAAGAAGTACCGAGGAGAAGACGGTACACAGTACGGGCCACTGCCCGATTTGAGCTAAAGAAACAGTACCCTGGCTATGGACGTTGAACAAATTGTAACATCATCATTGATGTGTTCTGGGGGGGGGGGGGGGTGGTCAAGGGATGTAGACCTGACAATGAGGAAGCTCTTGGCCATAGGGGCTTTGACGTTTTGAGAAGGTTGCAGAAGGCTACCATCTCGGACGTTCTCTCAACATAGAGAGAACAATTCCCAAGCTCCCGCCAATTGCCTTTCCCCGTGGGATAGTATAGGCGCTCAATATAGTTTTAGTATTAGAGAGCTTTAGATTGTCCGTAAGATTTTTTATACTTTATCGCTAATTGAACTTATTTTTTTATTTAATTATTTTTTATTCAGGTAGTGTTCTTGTTTATAGTTCCCTCGGATCGCCTAGGTTACACAGCGCCCTATAGTGCAGGGGCACCACAAAGACCAATTTGTTGTAAAATGTATTATTATACCCCCAGTTACTGGAACATAAATGTTATTAAGGTCATTTTCAGGTGTTTCGCAGTGTTGCTGGGAAAGCATTATCTGTTCCTTTTCCCAAGAAAAGACAACAAGAAATTTTCGCAAGCAAGCTTAGAATAAATTGGTTGGTTTCCAGCCAGCTGATCAAATTTATTTACCAGCCAGGAATTCCGCGCGCTTTCAAATCCCTCGATCCAAAACGACCGAACAAAAGCGACAAAACCGGGACAAAAACAGGTTTTTTTCCGCAGCGCAATCACCTCTGACCAGCCGTCGTATGTTTGTGACTACTCTATGGGAGAGGGAAGGGGTTTTTTTTTTTTTTTTTAGTCGTCCTCAGTCTTCCGAGTTTTTAAAGCCAACTCGGTTGTGAAATGCTAGAAAAAGTCATTAATTCCCAGGCAAAACCTCTATCCATAACAAAATTTTCCAGCCAGCTCATCGAAACAAATGTATTTTTGCCAGCCAGCAAGATTCTCTGGGGAACAGATAATGTGAGGAACAGATTAGTTGGGTTGCCCCTGTATGTGGTTCTCTTTTAGAATCCATACGTTTACCACCTGCAATTTAATAATGACTTTAAAAAACATTGGAGGCACTGTCGGGAAAAGTACCGGACTCAAGGAATACTGTTAACGTCGTTTCTCTCGAAAGACATCAGCGTCGTGTAAGTAATCATGTAAGATTATGATTGTCTAATTTAACGGGCAGTGTCACGCTATTTTAGGGGAAACTTCAGAACACAAAAACACGTCTGGCATCAAATGGAAGGACCAAAAAATAATCCTGTACTTTGGTTGCCAATACACCATTGGAGCTGCACTGAAGCTATTCTTTGTTGTCTGTAGCCAAGGATGGTAGGGATGGAAATGAATTGAAACTGGCCCAGTTTTTCAAGTTTGGAGACGGTATATTCAGAAAGTTGTCCAAAATAGCATACGATTCTTAAATTTCTCAACGTAGGTTATGCATTTCTCGTGCTCTGATTGGTTTACTCGAATCTTTTCGGGTTATCAGCTCAATATCCCTTAGTTTGACCTTATATGGCAAATGATTGCGCTAAGCGTTGCTAAGTTAAAATTATTTTCGCCGGAAAGCGAAATTTTCTCTCTGAATTAAAGAAAAAAAAAACTACGTTTTTTTTGTGGAAAGTTTGGATTAATTTCGGACGTTTAGAAAGTATGCGAAAAGGTAAGTACGAAATGTTTTTGTGACAAGCTGCGTTCTGTCTGACCACGAGGTATTACACAACATCGCATTTTCTCCCTTTTTTCGCTCGTATTTCGTACTTCCAAACTTTTGGAGTTTACGGAATTTAAAAAAAACAATTACCGGTATTCCATTCGCGCTTGCTGGATATGAGGGACTGGTGATCGTAAACTCCGCCCCCCCCCCCCGCTACGCGTCTCGTTGGATATTTCCCATCTCATATCCAACGCGACGCTCATTCACTAATGTGCACAATCCCATACTACACTTCTATTCGCCCCCCCCAAAACTTTTGGCCTACCAAGTGTTTGCAATTTCTTGGGACATGAAAATGTCACAAGGAGAAGTCGAAAACAATGCCTATGCAGAGCTTTTGGGCGGGGTATAAAAGAGGTGTTATTATGAGATTTGTGAAAGTAGTGAAGGGAATAATCGTTAAATAGCTCTTTGTGCATGAGTTATATTCATATCTTGTCAGTGGGTTGTCAGGAATGTTGTAGTTGCGAGCTAAACCACTAAATTAGATGTTTACACAGTTTTCACCTAAAAACAGAAAATTCTAGCATGATATTACCCCCTTTAAGCTTTAAAAACAGTGTTAATAAATTGACTCTCTCTGTCTCTGACGTTCCGTGATTAGCATCCAGCCTAGTTTGATTAAATCCGGCATATGCTTACGCTCACAAGAACGCCGAAACCTGCGGCGGCTTGTAACTGAACAAGTTGTAGGCGCTTTATTAGGATATTCCGGAATTGGATGACTAACAATATAATTGTAATCAAGTGAAGCTACTGATCCTCGCAGTTATGAACGCAATTTTTGCAATTGCGTTAAAGCAAGCCTGAAAACTTCAGGACGTCAACGGGGTCTGAACCCGTGACCTCGCTATACCGGTGCGACGTTCTAACCAAACGAGCTATGAAGCCACTAACGTTGGGAGCTGGTCATTTGTGAGTTATGGCCACGCTCCCAACGTGATTTGTAGGGTTATGATCACCTCCCAACCTGAGTGGCTTCATAGCCCAGTAGGTTAGACGCGTCGCACCGGTATAGCGAGGGGGTCAAGAGTTCAAACCCCGGTGAAGTCCCTGAATTTTTCAGGCTTCTTTACGCCCCAATTGCAAAAATTGCGTTCATACACTGCGAGGATCATCTTCACTTGCTTTCATATCACGCAGTTCATAATATGATCCATTTATTATATCATTTCATCGTTAATATCATTGTAGTCAAATTAGATAAAATCAGGCATTCCGCCAGTTGCTTTCCGGCCATGGAAGAGATTTAAGTGCTTTAATTTTCTAATGAAAGCTAATGCTAGCGTAGCAGCTAGAGATCTTCGAATTTATCTCCTCCTTCCAGTTAAGATGTTCTTGACTTGGGGTCCCCAGCAGGGCGAAAATTTGAAACACGCTTGAGCCTGTTCCCGTTAACGGTGAGATTAAGTGAGGTAATGTTGCACTTGACATCTGAGCTGATGACAGCATCATCACTTTGTTTTCTTTGGATTCAGAACTTATTTAGACGCATCTTGAATCACTGACGAGCCGACTGCAAGATCTGGCAGCCTGAAATAATGAGGATAAATCCGTAGTAATCGTCAGCGTACTGATGACATATAACTTCAGATGAAAGTGCAGAGGATAGGTCATTCACGTAGAGGTTGAACACAAAGGGTCCTAGAAACGATCCATGAGGAATCCCCATGAGTAGTGCTGATCTTGTGCGGATGACACGGTCATCGACTTGCACAAACTGTTTCCGGTCAGTTAAGGAGAGCAGACGGCAGATACTCGGCCACCAGTTTGACAAACTTAGCTGGTATGTTATCCGGTCCAGTCGAGCAGTCCGATCACACACGTGCCTTCGTCTCTAAAGCGACGTTGAGCACCGGAGACGAAGCAGTGACCAAGCTTTTTTTCAGCCGTTTCGAGGTTGACAGTGCCTGGTTGAAGATCGTCGCGGAGCTCAGCACCGGAGCGGTTGGTTGGCTGGATGGAGAATACGATCTGTATCGTCCTTCATACCTCCCCTTTCGGTTCAGCGTAGAGGGAAGGAGGGACGAAAGCGCAGTCGATCATAAACGACCGCCTCGCCTTCTTGATCAGGTTTTTGAGCTTGTTTCGAGTGTTGTTGTAAACATATGTCCCCAGTGCGCATCATCCTTATCAGGGGGGCGTGCCGTGCGCCTCCCGGCGTTGATTTGCTGAGGTTTACTTGCAGGGAGCGAGTATACTCGGATCATAGTTAGCCAGGTGGTGCGGGGGCTCTCGGGTCACACTTTGTTCTCTTCAGCGATGGCATTGTCTGTCGAGACAGTGTGTAACGAGACGGTCTGAAAGTCGCCGATTCTTTGTCATTATAGGGTCGTATAAGGCATACACGATTTTTTAAATGGCCAGGGCAGCAAAGTCGTCAATAAAACGCAATTTCAAGGAGAAAATCGTGCTTTTCGTTCCTGATGAGCTTGTTGGTCTAGGTGTATAACGTGTAATCCGCGCATTCACGCAAAAATAACAGGGCCGTCCATGGTCGCTTACCAGTGGGAATGGGAAGTACTTCAGTGTAAGTAATGTGTTCCGGCGTGTTAGTAATTTATGATATTGGGAACAATCAGGGTTTTTTTACGGAAGTCTTCGTCATTTCGTGTTGCCTTAGTGGACCCATCTGACTTTGCAGATTGAGGCGAGTGTTACCCAATTCATTGTCAAACGCTTCACCTCTGACATTGTCACGGGCGAAACATGTCCACGGGCACGGTTGTTCAAAAGACCCGATGTAACGCTAACTCCCAGATTTAAAAAATTAAGCAAGAAGTTTACTTTCCTCTAACTCCCAAATGCCTGTTTCGACGCTGATATTCGGTCAGGATGATCGCATCTTGAAAACACAAAAATAAGAAAAAAAGAAACTCTTAACCAAAAAGTTGACAAAACATGAACAAAAAGTTTACAGCTAATCCGGGATTAAGTGTTTAATCGGCCTTTCGAACAACGGGCCCAGGGTAATATCCCCCAGACTTCCAAGAGTAGGACATACCGTCACACGAGGCTACGTTGATACATTAGCAGATCCTAAAAAGTCTGTACCCAGTCCAGAGAAGTTCATTTCGCTCCCCGAGCGATTAACATTGTACACAAGGAAAGATCTGTACTGTTTGTATTGCGACATGGAAGCTCGATCCACAGGGTGCTACACATTTATGATAGCTATCCTCGATGTCTTTACGCCGTTTGAATCTTTTATTGTGTCCCTCACATAAATCCAACTCCACCCACCTCTGTTTTGTTCTGTGTGTGAAAAAAAAACATGGCAATAGGATGGCGATAGGTTACATGTTTGCAGCAAAAAGCTGATTATTTTGTTAAGTCAAGTCTCGCCTATACAGACAACAGGGAGCTGAAGCACCAGCGCGTTTTTGGGGGGGGGGGGGGGGGGGGACGCGGCCGGCAACCAGATAGAGGAACTTTTCGCGCGCTAGAGGCAGTGATGTCATCTCAGATTTTTTTATACCATATCACTCTCTAAGTGGAGGGATAAAGGCGTAAAGATACTTCAGCAAGTGTAAAATGTGGTTGTGGTTAACACAAGTTAAAAGGGGAACACAGCTCTCCTTTCGCGTTGCCGCGCCGCGTCGTCAAAAACGCGAGTACATCAAAGGGTTACTGCTTTGATACTGCTACTGAGTAAAACCATTGTTCGGTGTTTATATGCATTATCTTGATTTGTTTTTCATTTCCACATAAAGCTTGTCAAAGGGATGTCCTCATTACTGATTTCGCTACTTGTACTGATCAGACATTCGTCATCCGAAACAGAGATATCGTGTGGTTAGTAGGGTAGAGTACACTCCCCCCACTAATATACGGCAGATCCACTGTTCGGGGTTGTGGACGAAACGTGCTTCAGAGTTATCACTTGAGTGCATTTAACATGCGTGAATTCAAAAACAAGTTGTGAAAACAAAGCGCTTATGATGCTTTTGTACCAGTTTCTCACACTGACTACAACGGACATCGGGGAGCACTTTGCTTTCGGCCTATCGTTGAAGGTTTGCTAGTTTTCCGGGTCAGGATTTGGGTTGACATCGTACACATTGTAACAGGGACGCAAAAGGTAGCCGTAGACTTGCGTGTAATAAAAGAGCCTTCAAGATGACCATTTCATTCGGTTCAATCTTTTGTTCAGCATCGGCATTGTTTCTACTGTACTCAGGGACGAGGACGGGGTAGTCGTGTCGCTATGGGCCTTTGGGACAGCCAGCATCTGAGAGTATGCAAATGTTAGTGAATAAAATGCCACTGAGCACGGGCCAAAGACTGTTGAGGAACTTTGATTTACGACGCAGTTGACAATATTGGTTTGACTACAGCTGTTCAGGACTGAAGAATGCATTAACGCAATATACAACCCCTCGTAGCTTTACTTTCCCTTAGATAGTTCGAAAGATAGTTCAGTAGAGGGGAATGGTTACTGTTCACCCTTTCCCTTATAACACAGAACACACCAAAGTGTTTCTACAATACTGCAGATGTGGAAATGATCCACTGTGCTAATCTTGATCATCACAACAGTGGATGTACATATCTTGGGGACAGGTGTGAGATACCACAGCACTTGACAATTGATGTTGTTGAACTCCCGGGCATATCAATCGGTTTTTCAAACTCCTTCACCAAGGTCAGAAACTGTAATATTCCGGACTGTCCTTAAATGCTCAAGGTACAGTTACATAATCCTCAGGCAAAAAGCCATCCAAAAATTGAAATTGTGTATCCCAAACTCGTCATCTATTCTGATTTAGAGGTTTGGCAATAACAGAGCATTTCTCATCTTTTTACCAGTAATCTGTCCTTCTGTTCCTGTACTGTACACTCACTGTTTTCAACTTGTCGTATCAGACGACGCCATCTTGGGTTTGTGTGTGCACGGTAATCGTCACGTGACGGACGATAAACTCAAACAATAACGTCATCCTGTGAAGTTTTCCGGGTCCTAACCATTCCCCTCGACTTGGCATCTCCATATGAGCCCGGTTCACCGAGGCTGGCCCGGTTTACGAGATCTCACCTTACCTCTAAATCCTTTGTAAAAACTTCGATGTGTTTCATATGAGAGGGCGGGCTGGCTCGGTTAACGAGATCTCGGTTTTTCCAAACGGGATCTCCGTAAGCGGGCTGGAAATTTTGCCATTATGAACCATTTTGCCAGATTACCGGGAGGAAAATATACAATGCATTTTCGTGATAACGGACATTCCCGAGCTTTTAGTTCTCTTTTCTTCGATAAATGAAGCTTTGGAATAGTCTTATCTGGATAGTTAAAACGTAAAGTAAAAGAAGAAACTTGGAGGTTGTTTAAACAAAGAAAATCGAGAAATTCTCGCCAGGCTTGTTCACGGTAGATGCCACGCCTGAATGCGTCGCGTCACCCCTTTTTCAAATTGTTCATCTTGGGAACGCGGGTGAAATGAAAGTCACCATATGAACAGACACCCATTTCATCTCCCCGGTAACCGGCCCAGCCCGGTCAACCGGGCATATGAAGAGGCCCTAACGATGTTCAAAGCGCAAGATGGACACATTACAAAGATCATTAATTGAACCCTGCGGTACGCCCACATTCAACATATTTAAGCGAGGATTTATAACAATTGTACTGTACAACCTGAGATCTGCCTGACAAATTAGCTTTTGAACCACTGCAATGGCTACCCCCCATGGAAGCCACAACGCAGTTTGGCGCTTAGCGCTTGAAGATAAAATTCCGCAGAATTATGAAAATCGCAGTAACTTACAACAGCAACAATGACGACATCAGACCAAGTTTAAAAAAAAAAAAAATACGAACTGTGGTACACCTCTCTTTACTGGTGTCTGCTCACATATGGCAATCCAATCAGAATATGAGTATCATTTCTCGTTCTATTTTGATTTTATTTTATATTTCCGGTGTCGAAAAGGTGGGATTAGCTTTCAAATTCCCTGTGAGATTTGCCGTCCCGATCCGTTATTGTCATATAACACGTCGTATCTGCTATTAGACAAGCAGATGACCTCTGGCGATCGCATTGTACATACTGTACGTTCTAGATATTAAACACTGGAAGCTTCTGTTCTTGGACTCCTTGTTACGCGCCTTCAATAACCAAACACAAGAAAATCAGAAAAGGTACGCAAAATAGGGTCTTTCCTGTTATTCCCCTGCTAACGTATTGTCTTTGTGCCCAGAGTCTTCTCTGGTTATCTTGGGTCGGTTTCAGGGGGTATGTAAAACTGCGTTGATTTTATCCGGTGGATGAACAGTACAAGCAATGGGCTGAGAAGCCGATGTAGCGCGAATGGTGTTTTATTGGATCTTCAAACAACTATACCCTTATGGAGCTCAAGCATGGCACGTCAATTCGATAAAACAACACAAGCGGGGTGTGAAAAATTGATATTTGGAATCCTAAAAGCGTCGAATAATGGACGTCGCAAACAATTGTATCTTTTCGCCGGATAATGTTTTATGTAGTGTTATGTACAATGATTGAAACCAAATCGGCTAAAATTTCTCTGGTAACTGGCATGGTTGGATATGGGTTTCACAAAGTCAGAGAGGAATCGGACACATTGAAGGGAGCTGTGTTTACGAAAGTCGATCTCCGTTGTCTGGCTATTTAACTATTATCCTTCGAAATTTTTTTTTTTCGCGTGGAATACCGCCTGATACTTAGTCGACGAGGCCGTAGGTCGAGTTGGGCCTAAAATCAGGGCGATATTCCGAAAGATTGAGCAGGATTATTGTTTTATTATTCAAACACATTGATGACAAAGCACAATTTTCTTCGTTTATTGCAAAACAAAAAAAAAAAGCTGGAAACAACTAACACCTTTTTCTCCGCGACACCAAAAATTCGGTATATCGCAGCATATACGTTTTGAGTACGCGGGACGAATATTGGGGCGGCTTTGACCATATTTGGACATTGTCACAATGTGTTTAATAACCATGGTGTTCGCTATCTTGTATTTCAAGTGTGTTTTCTTGCAACTACTTAATAGGTAGCCACAGTTTTGACTTCAGAAAAAATTTGTTTAGTCATTCTAGTGTACAAACGAAGTTATTTGGGAAGCCCTTGATATTTGTTTAAGATTTATCTACTGAGCATTTAGGCTGAATTTTTACGTTCTTGATCAAATTTAATTTATGCCGCACTTATTACAAACATAGAAGCTATTTCAAAAATAAGCAGTTTTCATTTCCGGACAGAGCAGCTTTAGGGAATGAGAAATATGCCGCATTCGCGCTCTTAAGAACGCCTATTAAGGTTTAATAGTCACTTAAATACAGTTACTTTCCTTTCCTGTTATTATGGCGTGACGCGGGACTTATACAGTTTCAAAGATGATTTCGCAAGCACCTTACGCATACGTTTATCACGTGTGCTTTGTAAGGTTTTGAGAGATTTCGAGTTTTTTGGCCAGTTTATTTATGCGTTTGGTTTCCCGTTTTAAACAGTTGTGGTTTAGCGATCACGGACATTGCTATTTTACCGAGTCTTAGTTTCCTACCGCTTCCGAATAAGCTCGATCCCCGGGCCACGGCATGCTTCTGCCATGGTAGGAGTACTCCTGGGAAAATCCAGTTTCAGCGCGCTTCAAGCCGACCACAGTTCAGTGCACTCTGTTTTTGTATATAACCCGTACATCAGGGCAACCCAGTTTAAGGTCACGGGTAGTCCACAGTTAATTTTTCTGCCCTAAGTATTTCCTTGGCCTTAGAGCCTTCTCGGCGTATCTTAAAAGGTTTCAGGGAGGGGTAGTAGAAAGACGTAGAGTTTCTCCGGTAGGCACAATAGAATATTTTTATAACGGCAATAGCGTCAAAGTCATTGTAACGCCGAATGGCAGTTCGTGGATCTTTATGGTAATTCCTGGTTATTGCATTGCGCATTCCCTACTGCGCACGATTTTCGCGTCCATTAGCGGCCGCGCTCATGAGCACCGTGCGCGTAAAAAAAACGTAAGGGATTTCCCTCAAACTAAGCGCGATTAGCGAAATAAATGCTCCTTGTCTCTCAAGCGAGCCCGGTGACCCACGAATTTTTTTTCCAGGTATTTGCTAAGAACAACCTAATAAAGAACATATTGACGGGAAGAAAACAGTTTGATAGTTTAGTTAGAACAGTGGAATTTTTTTAAAAAACAGTTCCGTACTGGGTGTATTTTAGCCAAGGCGAGGACTTCAAGCTAACCACGGAATTGTCCAAAAGAGTGCAAAGCAACCAAGTAATCAAAACGCGCGCAGGGTGACGCAATACTGCCTATGTGATAAAAGGACGGCTTATTTTCAAAATACAATTTTGTACTTTCAAGTAAACGAAGACTTATTTCTGTATGAAGGTGATTCGAATTTTAACAGCGCCAACAGTAAAATACCCCATTTTAAGAGCCTGCTGACGCGTAACCAAGTTTCCAAAAAAAGTTTGATAGTAGAAGAATTTCAAAGAAATTAATTAAAACAAAATATGCCCTCATGGGAGCTCAAAAAGAACGAAAAGGTCCAATTAGATAAACAAGGACAGGCCGAGTGAACAATAAATATCTGAAATCTTAAAAGGCGGCGCGTAATGGACTTCGACCAAATGCATCCTTCGCCCGTCGAACTGTCTTAAAGTGAGCTGTATTTCTAATATTTTACTGACTATAGTGTTATGTACAAAAAGTGCAACCAAATGGATAATTCTCTGTGAACTTTTTCTGGTTGGATATGGGTTTAACAACTCAGAGAAGGAATACGAACACCTTGAGTGGATCTGTGATCTCTGTAGTCTGGCTATTTATATTTATTTGCAACCCACCGAACTATTGCCACAGTCTTCAGGTAAAAAACCAATTGGAAATTCGACTAATTAACAATCATTCATTCAGGTAGCCAACGCTTTTATTTGTACTCACTGTCATTGCTTTTGTGTTCTTCATGAGGCGAAGCGAATGGGTATTGGACGTGGCCCTTGAGGGCGAATGGTCTTAATTGGTTTAGTTTCACTCAACTAGTCGGACAGGAAAGGCAATAATAATAATACTAATAGGTCCTCTATAGCGTAGCCATAAAGGAAATGCAGGATTTGCATTAGTCCACTAGTTGGGGTGTTACTACTTGTTGTTAGTCAAAGACAGGAAAGCTTGCTGTCCAATTTTTTCTTTCATTATTCAAGGAAAGGGGTCTTCAGTAAAGGGTTTGGTCCTTGACACTTGTGGGAAATGTATTTAGTTTGCGTATGGTTGTGACACGAAGTGTCAGCGTCGCAATAAAAGAGAAGTTTTACTTCTTCCTTCTAATAGCAAATATGTTGTTTGTTTCAATATATATATAAGGGCGGGAGAAAAGATAAACTATGTTGATTCAGCTCACTCTGTCATATTTCGAATAACGAATCGCTATGTTACATTACCCAATAGCATGGAGGGAAAGCGATAACCTCGGACTTTTCAACAGTCTATCCCTTCAGTCTAACAAGAAATATTCCTTGTAGCCAAAAGCTTTTTATTTGTGATCCATTCCCGTGCTTTTGTGTTCGTCACGTTAATATCTTGCCATACGTCAGGTAAACGTGTTCATGAAACTTGCATCTCGAAGATGTGTATGTGGTTCAATTAACAAAACTCTTGTTTGATTGGCGCACTTCCAATCCCTTTGTAGGATAGGCTTTTTCTTTGTTATTTCCGGATTGGCGGAGGCCAGAAGAACTCCTGGGAAAATTCAAGTTTCCATGCTTGCACTACCAACCAACCCCTCTTTTTGTTTAACATCTACCACAGGTAAACCAGTTACGCCAACGGAAAGTCTAGTTAATCATTAAACGGAAGCTCTGATCCTCCGCAGTTATGAACGGCGCTTGAGCCCGTGACCTCGCGATACCGGTGCGACGCTTCTAACCATACGGAGCTATGAAGTCGCTGACGTTGGCGCTGGTCATTAGTGTGTTCATTTCATTTGTTGGATTCATTCATCACGGGAACATGAGAACCCACAAATATGAACAGCTCTCCGACCGTCAGTGGCTTCATAGCTCAGTTGGTTTAAAAGCGTTGCATCGATTTAGCGAGGTCAAGAGTTCAAAGCCGTTACCAAGTCCTGAATTCTTCTTGTTCAACGACTGCGAGGATCGTAGCGTCACTTGATTTATATCCGCAGTTCCAGATATGATTTATT
>NW_027179972.1:0-7435 GCF_036669925.1 Montipora capricornis | reverse complement strand
AAGTCATTTTCTAACAGGCAGAGCTTCTGTACGGATTCTTTGGTCTTGACTTTGACAGTGCGTACCATTCCATCAGGTCCAGGGTAAACGTCCAAGACACGACCAAGGTTCCAATGACCTCTTGGCACGTTCTCATCACCCAGCAAAACTAGGGCGTTTCGCTTCAGGTTGGGAAGGGCTTTGCGCCATTTTTCTCGGATTTGCAGGGTCGGAAGGTATTCCGGCACCCATCTCATCCAAAATAAGTCAGCAAGAAATTGGACTTCCTTCCACTTTCTCCTGTACTGGTCTGCTTTCTCGAATACGCCTGGAGGTAGGCAGATGGATTGCCTCTGCATGAGAAAGTGCGCAGGTGTGAGTGGCTGCAAGTCGTTAGGATCACCTGAATTGGCGGTGAGTGCCCTCCCATTTAGCACCGTTTCAACTTCTGTCAGCAGGGTTTGAAGAACTGGTTCTGTGACTACTTGAGCCCCAAGGATTGCCTTTAAGACAGTCTTAGCACTGCGCACGAGGCGCTCCCAAACTCCTGACATACTTGAGGCGGTAGGTGGCTGGAAGATCCACTTACACCCTCGCTGAAGCAGCTCACTATCAATCTGTTGCTGGTTCCACTCTTCAAGCCCTTCTCTCAACTCTCGTTGTGCTCCAACAAAGTTCGATCCACGGTCGCATCTTATCTCAGTCACTTCACCACGACGGTTAATGAATCTTCGTAAACACATTATAAAGTAATCCGTGCCCATTGACTGAACCAATTCGAGGTGGACGGCGCGGGTATTCATGCAGGTAAATAAGCAGCACCAACGTTTTGCTGTGCCTCTTCCATGCTTCACATACAGGGACCTAAAAAGATCCATACCCGAGTACTAAAACGGAGGTTTATAAGCCATCATGCGACTTCTCGGGAGAGGTGCAATTTGCTGGATCCACTGAAAGAAAAAACGGATTTACACTAATTTCACAGTGCAAATTTGATACAAAGATATACCTACATAGGTGCAAATCTTAAGCAAAGCTGGTAAAGTCCGTATTTACAACCCTATTTACATTGGTGTGCAAATATTGTAGCAAATGTGGACTTTACCAGCATTGCTTGTGGTTTGCACTTGAGTAGGATATCTTTCCACCATATTTGCACTGTGCAAATTTGGTGTAAATCCATTTTTTTGTCTAGTGATCATTCGCTTGGCATTTAAACTTTTGCAGAGGATACATCTTCCAAGGATAGAACGGGTCAGCACTCTGATTTGGGGAATCCACAGCTTCTCGCCGACCTTGGATATAACGTGCTCGCATCCCAGGTGTCCAATTGACTCGCGTGTGTGGCGAACTATCATAGCCGTTATGGGGTGGTTTCTTGGCAGAACAGGATCCCATGGACCTGAGCGTGCAACTTCCATACAGCGTCTGTGAAAACGGGCGTTTTCACAAGTAAGGTTATTTTTAGATAACGCCTTTCCCGCGAATTAGTTTTCAAAATCCAAGCAGAAAGCGGTGCATAATTAATAATAAACTGTTCTTAATTATGCACCGCTTCTGATTGGCTGTTGAAAACTAATTCGCGGGGAAAGGCGTATCTAAAAAAAACGTACTTGTGAAAACGCTCGTTGCACGAAAATAGGTAAGTTGCACGCTCCGGGTGATGGGGCTCCTGGCAGAATTATCTGATTTACGGCAGCATCAGCTGACTGGTGGTCTTTTTTTTTTTTTTTTAGGTGTACTATACGTCCCTTCACCCTAGAGGATACCATGGTTCATCAAGTACCAGGTTAAGGCTCACTATGCGTACTAGATGACATTCACTTGCACCTCTGGTCTTTAGATCTTCGACCTCTTAAGGATAGGATTGATCGCTGGATGATTCTTACGATCGCGGGTGGCGGCGGGCATCGTAATCTTATGAGATCAAGTAACCCAGTCCGAACGGTCTTCCTATTGTGGAAGAAAGTGGAATTAAGCGGAGTCAACCATGCTACTTCGAGTGCCTAAGCCGTGGTTCCCAATTAGAGCAACTGCTGAGTATCCGATTTATAACCTCCTTGCTTTTATAATCGTCAAACTCTGTGGGACGGCCTTTGCCTTTGAAGAAGCGAAGATGGTATTTACATCGGCACCCCCACGCTTGATTGGAGTGAGCTTCTTATCTTCAATTCTATGGCTGAATCGGGACTTCGTTCAGGTCTGCATTAGGCCAAAGTGATTCTGACTGCCAAAGGAATTCAGGTCCTCGTAACCAGCGGTGGTTTACGCTTAGCTCTGAGGGGGTTGAAGCCCCGCGAGACATCGTCTGCTGGGTTTAAAAAACCTGGCACATGATTCCACTCATTGGTTTTGAATTTCCTCTGATTTCTTGCACCCGATTGCCAACATAGGTTTGGAATAGACGATTCTCGTTTTTCAGATAGTGAAGAAATATCTCACTGTCGCTCCAGTATTAGTATCCTGAATGCACAGGTTCTAAATCAGAATCTTGTTTAGGCATTGTTTGCCTAGCAAGAAAAAAAGTGACTCGGCTCTGTAATTCAAGCCTTGGTATACGTTGTGACCTTTCAGGCTGGAGCATTTAGGGCCTTTTCCCATGGAGATAAACAATAGGCAAATGGGATTTATGGACCATCCCCTGGATCCTCAATTATCAGGTATGCTGATGTCTGTCCAGAACCGATTTCCGAGGCATCAGAGAAAATGTGTTAGCGTGCAATTTTGCACTTGGGCCTGCCATCCACATCAGGAGGGGAAAGTAGCTGTGTGAGGATACGTAGCTCAGGACAGAGTGAGCAATGATGAGTGGTCCCCAAGGAAGGGGGTGTCACTCAACAAGGCATTACGAGCTTCGAAAGATAGTGCTGCTGTCCCAGTGGTTTGGTCCCCCAATCTAGTTTTGCCTTCCAGTCGCTATAATATCCTGTATGTAAAGTGGTAGCTCTTGCGAAGTAAGGGCAACCACAGGTGCAGCCAAAACAACCAAGAGGGTAATATCAGTGAACAAGTCCACAGCAACGAGTACAGGATTCCACGTTTTGTCGCAGGTGCGATTTTTGGGAATGTGTCGGTGGTTTTGCAAAGGCATGTGTTAGCACGACAGTTTTTAAACCAAAACCCAACGGCAACTCCAAGGACCGGGCTTTCCCACCCGTAACTCGTCCAGGTGAAGACTGAGGTCGTGGCCAACAGCTATCCTTTCAACAGGTATTGCAGGACATGAAATCCTTACTGTGGGACAAGAACTTAGTTTAGACGAAATCAAGCCCCGGTCTCCCAAAATTTCAACTAAGTTAGATGACTGCACACTATGATTGCAAAAGCTAGCCAATCGGTGAATGACGGCAAAGCGTCGGAGGTCAACGTCAGGGAAAAAAGTTCGACAAGTTTCGACAATTGTCAATTAGGGAAATATCGGGGGCTAAACCCCTTTGAGGTAGACGGAGAACGAAGTTAAGCCACCAACATATGTGTGACTTCCACGCACCATAGACAGCTGGGAGGTTCAGTGTAGTGGAGCCGTGACCACCCCACAGAAAGCGTTTTTAGTCGGTAGGGGAACACGTATTGATCTTCCTTTTGCACTCGCACTTGGTGAGACATTGCTTCAACATTAGCCAGCCCAACCTTTCCTTGATGAAAGCGCAGTAGCACTCCAACAAGGCTATTGGTCATATCCCGGCCTTAGAGAAGGTTCGTGTTTAGGGACGTTCCTGTGAACTCAGCTGCGGCATCGAAGACAATGCAAAGCTTTCCAGGTTTATTGGGATTAGTCAATGGATGATGGGGTAGATACCATGTGCACAGAACTCTCCTTAGCTGCTTCTTCAGGGGTAAGTTTGCGAGCATACCCCTAAGAGATGTACTCAGTCATAACTGCTCGGTATTTTGGACCGCAATTTCCTCATTACCAGCTGTAGTTAAGCGCCGTCTGAGCATCTCTGCTCGCCATTTTCTGCCAGGGCGCGGTTATTCGGTAGTTGTGGCTCGTCGTTCTTCCACAAAAGACCAACTTCGTAACGCCCGTCAATAAAGGTGGTAGTTTCTTCAAGGATTTTTAATGCTCTCCTGTCCTCGATTGACATGGCTTGTCACTCACCCTGGCTGCTCCGTAATCTTAGATTTTCCAGCAACGTTCGATCTCATCCACAGGCTGAATGCCAACTGATAAAAAGTTAACTGCTGCCTTCCCTCTATGTCTGTTGGTTAGAGGCCCTGCAAGGCTCCAGCCAAGTGGGCATCGGTAACCATAGGGGCCATCGTTATCTGGAGAGACCCTGACATCATTTTCCAAGTGCCGCAGCAGGGACATTGTTCCCTACAATTATTGACACCGATGGAGGTCAACTTCTGGGAAGGTCAGATCTTGCAAGTGTGGATACTCGCTGACATCCGCTGTCTCTGGTAAAAACTTGCTTCGTTTGATTAAGGTCTGAGAGCACATATGCTTCATCGACTTTTATGTCACTACTACACCCTTCTGCAGGACCGAGGGTTAAACGATAATCGCTGAGTTCCACTGATTCTTTACTGCCTCTGATTGTTTTGATACCAATTTGCTCTGAAGTCCCTTTCAGATTAAGTCGATCAGCAAGCTCGCCATCCTCCACTGTAACCATAACTAGCACTACATTCAACAGGACTTGAGCTCTCGCTTTACTAACTTTGGTTAAGCTTATTGCTGCTCGATGGTTTTTGCTGGCTTGGGTTCGTACACCTTGTTCTGCACCTTGTTGGAGAACCATGGTAGGAGCAGGGGGATTTTCTTCGTTGACATTGCCATTCGAGTAATTGTTCCTCCTCGCTTGAAGCGATGTCCCGTGTTGTTCTCCTTATGCAACAGCGACAAGTGATGTCCAGGGCACTTGGAACAGCCTGGAGGTTCAGGACAGGACGAGCCACTGTGATTGGGATTATGGCGGCCACAGTTGAAACAGAACCCATATGATGCTGCATATTGTCGCCTTACTGCTACACGGTCACACTGTTTGATGACTGAGCACAGCTGCAATCGATGGGGGGCAGATTTACAAATAGCGCAGGCGGCTGAACTTCCTTCTCTGGTTGGCTTCTATATTTGGGTGGAGGAGATAGTGGAATTCTTTAGACGTGGAGGCGGTGGGACCTTCCTATTTTTTGAACTGTTCCTGCCTTCCTTGTTGTCTTCATTTGTTTCTGTCTTGGTCGCTGCAATCCAAACACTAGATCATTTCTGATTGAAGCTTGCTTCTTAACAAACTTGTGCATGTCCTGCAGACGTGCAGTCCTGTGGCGGCTGACAATTTCGTAGTTTTTAGCCTGCCATTTTGCAAACTAGGTCATTCGGGAGTTTATTAACAATTTTCCTCAGATTAGTAGCTACGGCTCGCTTCACGTTCGACATGACTCTGGAGGATCTTCGTAGCGGCATTCAATTTTCAGAAAAATTAAGTAGACTCACATTGTCACCAGGAACAACCTTAGGACCGGTTACGAGACCTTCAATACAGGCCTGTGACACTTGGACAGGTTCTACCAAAACGCTCCTCCAATGTTCTCATGAGGTCATAATAAGAGCAACCTCTATTTCGCTCAATTACCTCCAGAGCTTCTCCTTTAAGGAATTTTGGTAGATACTAAACACGTTGTGCATCAGTGCGAAGCTCACTCTCAAAGTGTGTACGGACCTGATCTCTAAAGAAGGGAAAATCAGCTGGATTGCCACCAAAATGAGAAGGAGTAATGCCGTTGAGTAGCTGCACTTTCCACATGGCTGCTACGTGGTCTTTGGGGGTGTTCTGCTCTTGATTAGTATCACAGGCAGTCTCACGATTGAATTGAAGGGAGCGAGGACCTTCATATGGTAGGCTTTGACTGTTGGGGGCCTGTGATGCTTCCTTCCCTTTCTCCCTTGTGGGTTAAGTTTACCGTTCCAAGGTGCTGACTTTGAAGTAGCTGGCGGTTTATCACACGGGGTGGAGTAATCTACAGGTGTAAGGTTTCAGCATTCCTCGCATGGTTGGCTCAGGAGGTTTGAATTTTCTTGATTCCAATTCTTTTAAGCAGAGGCTTAAGGTTGTCTTGGGGTTGCACCTTAACGACCTCATCAACCGTTTCCACCTGACCGGTTTCTGCATCGAAGTCTCTCTCGATCTTCCAGTCAAGCTCAGCTAAAACAGCCTCATCCTCCAATCGTATCAGTTCTCTCATTGCATTCTGTATGGCTAATTCAGCTTCCTCCTCAGTCTTCTCTGGGCTAGCTCCAATTTCTTCTTTGCCAAAAGTGCAAAAAATAGGAATATATTAGTTAAATGAAAAGCGTTTCGTTAATACCGTGAGGATTAAGGGTGCCGATTTGAAAGATGAATTTTTGTTCCAGATTCTTGCGGCTTTCCGTCGTACCTAGATGTAGGGAAAGGCCGCAGATAGCCATGTGTTTTTTGGAGTGGTTAGGAAGATTAAAATGGCGAGCGACTGGCTTGGATGCATCCTTGTCATTCTTCTCAACATCGCGAAGGTGTTCGCGGGACATCGGTCACCTAGTCGTCTACCTGTCTCACCAATGTATAATTTGTTGCATAACGTGCAGGGTATGCAATAAATGAAATTTGCGGAGGTACATGTGAAACGATCGGTGCTCTGAACAGATCGCTTAGGTCCCGATATCTTGCTAGTGTTAACAATGAAAAGACAAGTTTTGCATCGTGAGCGCGCGCATTTGAAAGTGCCGGGTTGCTCGTTAGTTTTGAGCGCGCTTCTACAAAAATTAAAAAGTTGGCCATACGTTTTTGTCGCGTTGTTGAATGAAATAAGTGGAAAGGTTGCGGAAAAGAACAGATTCTACCAGTATTCGGGATCATTTTGGAAAGTATATTTAAAATTACTAAGAATGATGCTTTTTGACTGCGTGATTATGACGGATGAGAAAGTGAGGGTGAAATGGGAATTCTGTCATTCTCTATCTTTTTGTGACGTTTGTAGTGATGACTGTCGATCAAATTGTTGGGCGCGATGATGGCCCGCTTGCACCACAGAGGGACTAGGATAGCCACGTTTTTCGAAGAGAAACTGGCACATCTCCTCTGATTTGCTGGGAAAACATCGGGAAAGTCATCCACTACATAGACGTCGAAAGTCTAAGAAAATTGAGAATAAGGGAGTGGCGTTCTTGAACATGTGATGGATGTGTGACGGTGCCAATACAACAAATAACTGTGTTGAATCAGTAGGTTTGTACAGTGCACACTAGTTAACAGAGCACGTTGCCTCTAAGATAGAAACGTTGATACTCTAGAAAACAGCCAATGTGGAAGTTTCCGAAATTTCCCCAGGTATATTTAAGAGCCGGATGAAAAGAGTTGACCCGGGAGGGTTATAAATTGATCGAGTTCTCTCTCTGCTGGATGAAATAGCGCCGATGCAGGTCGTTCGATGTAACGGACGTAGAGCTTCAGGTTTGGGGCCGTTGTACTGA